>NC_135660.1:83314030-83474030 GCF_964188315.1 Podarcis muralis | reverse complement strand
TTGAACCCAGTTTTCCTTGTAACATCCTAACAATCTATACAGTGGCACCTCGGGTTAAGAACTTAATTCGTTCTGGAGGTCCGTTCTTAACCTGAAACTGTTCTTAACCTGAAGTACCACTTTAGCTAATGGGGCCTCCCACTGCCATTACGCCGCTGCTGCCCGATTTCTGTTCTCATCCTGAAGCAAAGTTCTTAACCGGAGGTACTATTTCTGGGTTAGTGGAGTCTGTAACGTGAAGCGTCTGTAACCCGAGGTACCACTGTATAACCCTCAAGCATGTTGGTTCTCAGGAAAACAAAATGCTATTGGTGCATGTTTCCATTATAGCAGTCACTGTAAATATACAAACTGTAAATAACACTTTTACTACTAGTACTACTATTTAGTTATTTATAACCCACAAACATTGTTCGCTTGCCTGCCTCCAGCCCTAATCCAAATCCATTTCACACTGTAGACATGCCCCCTGTTTGCCGCTTGCTGGTATGGATTTCATTATATCCAAGCCTGGATGAATTGAACCTGGCCAAGGAAGTGTATTGGTTTGGGAAATTAAGGTGTCCAAAGCTGTTGTCTCTGAAGCAAAGGAAGAAGCAGTTATTCTGGAATTTGACTTGATTGATTGAAGTGCTGTATTAATAGGTTAACAAAGTACAGTGGTACCTCGGTTTAATAACAGTTCGGTTTAAGAACGATTTGGTTTACAAACTCCACAAAACCGGAAATAGTGTCTTGGTTTGAGAACTTTACCTCCGTCTAAGAACAGAATCTGAACGGTGGAAGGGCACCAGCGGTGGGAGGCCTCATTAGGGGAAGCGCTCCTCGGTTTAAGGACAGTTTTGGTTTAAGAACGGACTTCTGGAACGGATTAAGTTCGTAAACCGAGGTACCACTGTACTCTAGAAACTTTCCTTAGTGTCAGACAAGAAGATACTTGCAAATTAGCTGTAGTAAAGACCTGTTCCTCATAATTCTGTGTTATCCGGCAAAAAGAGGGTGAGTCTGGCATGGATTGTTTCCTGAGGAGATAGGACTGTAGATGAGTAAAGAATGTGTAATATTATGTGTATGTGTGGTTTTTTTTGTTTATGGGCTACTTGGGTTTTGTTTTGTTTAAATCATACTAGACCTTTAAAAGAATTTGGGCTGCCGTGAAGGGGATCCTGTGTAGCATGTCCCTTGACTGCATATGCTGTCAGCGTGGGTGCCTTTTGCAAAGTCCAAAGCCAAGGACATATTGTGGTAGCCATGAGTGATTATCATAAGAATTGACTTGCTGGATCAAACCAATATTTTTCTAGTCCTGCTGCTTCTGAATATGGAGGATCCATTTAACTAACATGATTAATAGCTCTTGGTAGACCTATTTATCTAATCCTTAAAAAAATTAAGCTAACAGCCATCATCTTCTCATGTGGCAGTGATTTCCACAAGTTAATCACACATGGCATAGAGAAGCAACCCCTCTTGTCTATCTTGATTGAGCATTCTGTCAATCAGTTTTATTGAGTAGTTCTAGAAAGCTATCAAAATGAAAACAGAAAAATAGTATGTCAGGGTCATAGCTAGCTAGCTCCTTGTCACCATAGTTTCCTTTGTGGTGGCTTTTTTCTGGAGATGGGAATGTGTGGAGGAACATTTAATTCATGCTGACCCTGACCTGCAGTCTGAGGTGGTATAGCCCTCTCACATGTTTGCACATCAGTGAGAACGAGGCATGAGACTGTGTGTGTATCTGGCTTTCAAATAAGTTTTGCTTTCATCTGCTTCTAAAATAAATAATAGGCTCTTGGAGCTTGGCATTTTCAAATTTTGAACATACTTGTACTGTTCTATTTATTTAAGTGTTCCAAAACTAACCTTGGCCTTTCTTTTGTGCAAATTAACATTGGTGATTAGTTTTTGTTAAAATTTTAATGTTTCCCCACAGGACTAATATTAGAGTAATTAAGTGGTAAATGAAAGAAGGAAGCTAGAATGGCAAGGAATGCAGAACAATAAAGCTTATATTAGTTACATTTTTAAAATAATCATTAAGAAATGGAAAAAACGTAATTCTTAATTCCTTCTACCAAAGACTCATAACTGTATTTTGAATACCTGAATTTTTATAATTGTATTTTAAATACCTGAATTTTAACAACTGAGTTTATTCCCAATAGTTGTATGGGTTTAGTTGTTCATTTTAATCTATATTGGGCTGTTACTTTGCTTTTTGAGCTACTGATTACTACAAGCATAGGCAAACTTGGCCCTCCAGATGTTTTGGGACTACAACTCCCATCATCCCTAGCTAACAGGACCAGTGGTCAGGGATGATGGGAGTTGTAGTCCCAAAACATCTGGAGGGCCGAGTTTGCCTATGCCTAGATTACTATGATACTAACTTGTCATTCAGCTAGAAATTTAACTGAACTAGCCTATCATTTGCAGAAATTGTGCTACTCAATTGATTGGTCTTGTAATTATAACTTTATGTCATCAGCATATATAGCAAATTTAACATCTTCAATTACAGTTTGAATCCCTGTTGTAGGTGTTTTTTCTAACTGCCGTGCCCTAATGGCATGGTATCCAAATCATGAATAGTTTGGCATGATATAAAAAATGAGCAATAGTTGAAATAAAGGGTTCCTGTGCCTTGTACACCTTGTAGGTCTATATCATTCTATATGGGGGAAATTAGTTGCTAGACTGGCTTTTGTGTTAGCAAAAATCAGTTTAGTCCAATTTTAAAAGCCCATTACTAAAGAGCTGTTTATCATTTAAATAACTATAGCCATCCTACACAATCAAAGGCCTTAGCAACATTTAAAATGAAGCAAAAGCAGAGTTTGATTTGAGTTTTCATGAGTGTACATGTTTGGTGCATAAAAGAGTTTTGAGGAGCCTGAAATATAATTATTGTTGCTGATGTATTTATTTATTTATTCATTCATTCATACATACATACATACATACACACATTTTTCTTGATGAGACTCAAGGCAGCTTACAGATAAAAATAAGAATAATTAAAAACAGAAAATAATAATTAAAAACAATTAAATATTGATAGCATTAAAGCTATCATATCATATACATACCAATAATTACAATAAAAACAGCATAACACCAGCCCTTTCATTAAAAGTGGTTAGTGCCAAAAGCTTGTTAGAACAAGAAAGTCTTCACCTGCCAGTGAAAGGACAAGAAGGAAGGATCCAGTCTAGCTTCTCTAGGAGGAAGTACCAAAGTCTGGGAGCAGCCACTGAGAGGAACTCCAAAAACAGAAAAAGCAGGAAGGCACCAATTGCAGGGGAAAGGAAGCTACTGAATGCACTAGAGAAAATATTCCTTTGAAAGAAAAAGGAAGGAAACTTCTAAGCACACAAAAGAAAACATTTTCTCTTCTGAGCATAGAAGTTTTCTTCCAAAAGAGTTCCAAACAGACATTTTTGCAACACTTCATTCCGTCTCCTGGTATCAGCTTTGGTGCCATTTATTTTAAAAGAAGGTTCCTCTTGCTGACCACACAATCCTGCCAGGAATCATATAGCTGCCATTATATCATATCACCAAATAGAACCAAATAATTAATCGGATTTGGCTATGTGATAATGTAACCAAATCAAATTGAAGAGAATGCTTCCTGCCTATAGTCTAAGTGGGTAAACATTTTCACTTCGTTTCACAAGGAGTCACAAATTAATTGCCAGAGTGAGGATAATTTTTTCAGGGGGCAATGCACTATCACCTCAATCGTTCTATTTAGTCTTTATGAATTGGGTTTGGAAGATTTTTTCCTTCATTGCATATTGCCATTTTCTTGGCCTCTTCCCACGACTGAGGAAATAGTTTTTAGCATAGATTCTGCTGAACTATCTTAGCTATCATGGAACTAAAATATAAAGATTTATTATTAGTATTATTATACTTCACTATGGAACCATCTTGGCAAAAATGTATGTGTTGGTTTGTGTTGAAGATTTGTGTTAGGTCCAGTGCTTTCAGAACATTAATGAGCATGTGATGTAGCTTTATCCTGCTGAGCCACTCTTAAAGAAGAAGAAAATGTGATATTCAGATTCTTTGTCTGATACAATTCATTATATACTTCTAGAAGGCAACTTCTGTGGCTCCTGGTGTCTTGGCTACCCCTCTACACCTCCACTGTTTATCTCTCTTATAAATATAATCTTCTTTTGTCACTTAACTAGTTGTGCTCACATTTTTTGTTATGTTTTTTTCACCTTCCTCAAAATATTTTTGTTTCAAAGTGGTCAGAGATTTTCCTGCTTATAGGAATCTTTCAGCTTCATTTTCTTTCTTGCTGTTAGTAATACCTATTTATTCTCATCTATCCTTTTTACGTCAGGCTTCTAAGTTTCACTTGTGGTTGCTTTTCTATTAATCTAATAACTCTTTTGAAACCCAAATGGCTGCTTTTGGGCCTTCCATATTAAAATATAGCCTCCCATATTAAAACTAAATTACAAGTGTATAAATAAGAGTGAAATATTCCTGACATTAATGGCTTCCACCATAAATATGTTGCAAAGGAGTATATTATTCAATTCCCAATGCTTAGTTGTTCCACTGTTACCTCTTCTAAACCACTCCATATTAATTAGTGATAAGTACTTTTTCTTTGTCTAATTCTGGATTAGTGAACAAATGCCCAAACTCATGGGAAGGTAACGAGTAGTTTTTTTTTTTTTTTACAAGATTAAAAATTGTGGCAGTTGGAATAAAATATAAAGCTATTGTGTCACCAAGTTCTAAGTTTCAGTGGCACTTAATACCTACATAATCCCATAGTTTGTAAACCTATCTGCAAGAACGTGCTTTACATTTTTAGGTGTACACTTTTATATTGTGCATTTATTAATAGAATATTTGAAACTGGAATACAAGGGTAAAAGGGGTGGAAGCCCCACTGCGCCAGCAGGAGTCATTGTGCTCGTTTCTTTTAGTGCACTGGGTTGGTTGAATGCAGCCCTCTGTTTGGATGTAACAGTAAACCACAGTTTAGTGTTACGAGTGTGAGACTGGGAAATCCTCAGGCATGCCCACACACTCCTCCTATGGCACATCTACAAGAGAGGGGTTTAAAGCTTCCCCTTATGTTTTCAGCTAACCATAGTTAGTTGTTTTATCCAAACCAAGAACTGTGGTTAATGTTATGGTTTAGGGATACGAGCCAATATTGTAAATCACAGGTTGAAGTTGTTTCCCTCGTCGTAGTTAACACTAACCACAGTTTGTCTGAATTTGGATATAACAACTTCAGTTAACTGAAAATGGAAACAAAAACTCTCTCTCTCTCTGTGTGTGTGTGTGTGTCCCCGTGTCCATGCTGAAAGAAGAAAGCAAAAGGGGAATGCACAAACCACAAGGCTTGTGCACATAACGTTAGCCATAGTTTAGGATAACAGTGGTAAAGGTAAAGGTACCCCTGCCCGTACGGGCCAGTCTTGACAGACTCTAGGGTTGTGCGCCCATCTCACTTAAGAGGCCAGGGGCCAGCGCTGTTTGGAGACACTTCCGGGTCACGTGGCCACCGTGACAAAGCTGCATCTGGCGAGCCAGCGCAGCACACGGAAACGCCGTTTACTTTCCCGCCAGTAAGCGGTCCCTACTGTATTTATCTACTTGCACCTGGGGGTGCTTTCGAACTGCTAGGTTGGCAGGCGCTGGGACCGAGCAACGGGAGCGCACCCCGCCGTGGGGATTCGAACCGCCGACCTTTCGATCGGCAAGCCCTAGGCGCTGAGGCTTTTACCCACAGTGCCACCCGCGTCCCTACAGTGGTACCTCGGGTTATATATGCTTCAGGTTACATACGCTTCAGGTTACAGACTCCGCTAACCCAGAAATAGTACCTCGAGTTAAGAACTTTGCTTCAGGATGAGAACAGAAATCACGGGGCGGCAGCAGCAGGAATTGGCTAAAGTGGTGCTTCAGGTTAAGAACAGTTTCAGGTTAAGAACGGACCTCCAGAACAAATTATGTACGTAACCAGAGGTACCACTGTACATTCATCAGGCCACTTTGTAGACAAGCTTTACGTTTAAAAACAAATTCCAGTTTGACTTGAAAGTTGTACTAGGGCCTATGCGGTTGAATATCAGGTCCATAATCTTGTGAAATGACAGACACCCCACCCCCCGAAACAATCCTCTCTCTCTTTATTGTCTTGTTTGTTTGAAGTGATGGTATCTTTGTTTTGTGCCTACTAAACTGGCTGTTGAAGAAATAAAATTGCATGGTTTTATTGTGGGCAGTTGTATTGGGAGGAAAATTCCCCCCTCCCCATAAACTTTCTCCAATCTTCAACAGCTCTTTTTGTCAGTAACTCCAGCAGGATGGCGGGATGATTATGTTGCAGTTTCTAAGAAGAGGTGTTAAGGGTTTATTTAGTGCCTGCAGATTGATGGCTAATGGACTCCATTGGGCTGTTTAAATGAAAGTTTCCCACAATCTGATACTAAAGTGGAGTCCTTGAGTGAAGCTTTTATCGCTCTTTCAACAGTCTCATCAAGGAGTTCCTTTTTTCCACTCTGGGAACTTTATTTCATGTTGTGTATTTCTAATCCAAGGGTTACATCAATCAGCAATCCTGTAGAAATTTGTGGGTTGTAACAAAAAAGGAGAATTTTTGCATGCTGTGATGGGGTTTCCTGGTCTGGCAAACGCATATATCATAGGTTTCTATGGAAAATACTTGAGCTGGGACTTAAACTGCAATTTGTTATGCTTAACATTCCCATTTGATTTCTATGACTGGGTTTCAGTTGCTTTATTTTTACTAACAGGGTTCCACTGGGGGAGATGCTTTGCCCTATGGGCGAAGCCAAAAGACTGCTTCTTTTATGCTGTCTTGGGAGATGAAAGAAAATTCATCCCTAACAGAGAACATCTGCATGTTTTGGTATTTTTAAAGGGAGAAATTATTAAACCAATATTGACAATTCTGGTTTGTTTTGTTGCTTCTTACAATGTCGAGGGAGAGACCTACGCTATGGAGAGTGGCAGAGGGCTTACCATCACTTCCGACTGGATGGAAACACATATTTTAAAGCTGGAATCACAGGGGCATTATGGCCTGGGGCCTGTGCACACATTTTCTACCTCCCACCGTTGTTGGTCAAATGCATTTTCCAGAGTTTTGAAGCATTAAAAAACAGAAGCTAGGAATAGGCAGTAGAGTATAAAGTACCAGCAATCTCTGCGTAGTTTCTAGCCAAGCTTTGCAGATGCTATCCTATGTACTCCATTGTGACCAGAAACAAAGCGCCCCACTCATTCTATTTTGCACTTCAGCACCCTTACTACAGAGGGCAATAGGGTCATATTACAGCCCCCAGCTCAGCAGAGGCCAAGTGACTGAACAACTGGCCATTAATTTCCCATCTGGTTATGTAAAACTGCTGGCTCTGTCCAGGATCCTCAGCCTTTCTTCCTGACTCACTCCATGTTGCCAGTCCCCAAAGCTACCTACTTGTACTTATATAGCCCTACAATAGTACAGTCATACCTCGGGTTGAAGTAGCTTCAGGTTAAGCACTTCCGGGTTTTGCCGCTCGCGCATGCGCAGACGCTCAAAATGACGTCATGCGCATGCGCGGAAACGGCGAAACGCGACCCGCAGACGCACAGTCGCGTGTTACGCTCTACTCAGGATGTGAACGGGGCTCTGGAACGGATCCCGTTCGCATCCAGAGGTACCACTGTAAAACTGTAGTAGTAGTAGTAAAGACAATAGTAATAGCAACATTAATAATCTGTGAGTCGTAAGTCACAAAATCTCATATTTAGAAGAGTTCAAAAGGACTTTTTGACTTGCATTGTTTATTCATGTATTTCAGGTTTTAAAAACTGGTTTCCTTTAACCATGTCAGCCAGATAGGCCAAACGACTCAGAATAGGGCAGATGGTACTTTGAACACTTCTGCTAACAGGACTTCAGTGCTGTCTGTCTTTGACTTCCCGCTCCCGCCCTTCTAAAGTGTTATCTATTCTTTCTCATTTTTGAGGCAGCCATGACAGCTCTGTCATTTCACTAACGCCTCAAAATTTTTCTTTCTGTTGTCAGTCAGCACACATCAGTCACAGAACTCCGATGGTTGTGATTGATGGCAAAAAAAGAGAAATAGGAAAAGGGTGCTGAACGTTGTGTCTAAAATAATAATTTTCTATTTTTACTATTACGTGCAAACTTTTGTTGGAAAATGGCTTGGGTTGCATCTCAGACATGTTATGTGCAGAACTATATTGATTAAAGAAAAACAGTGCTACAGATAAGAGGCCTCTTATGTGCTTATTGACACGCGACATTTGAAAAACATGGCACAATCCCATTACAGAAGCACTTTTAAGACCCATTGAGTGGGGAAATTTTTAAGCATACACCTGTTGGCTATAACACAGATGATGGCAGCAGACTAATGCTTGCCACTGAGTGTGAATTCAACAAGGAGCTATAGACGCTTCTGTCTCTCTGAGTAGATCTCAAAGAGCTTTTTGCATTATATAGTTATATGTACACTTAAAAATGTGATGTGTGCAGCAGCTCTTAGGCTCCCATTGAAATAACTGATAACTATCAAGACTTACCTTTGACTGAATCATGTTCTGCCTTACTTGTATATGTGGTATTCAGTGAATCAGAATTTAGAGATTATAAGTTGCTACTAAGGAAGTCAAAATGTTTTATGGGTTATAGACATCCTACCTCTTCCTTTGCATCTGGGCGATAACCTCTCTCCCTCTCCTCCAGTAGATTTTAAGTAACAGAGGGAGATAAAAGACAATTTTAACGGAGAAATTTGAGTCAAAGTTTTCTTGAAGCAAGTTTTTAAATATTCTTTTAAATATCTACCTGTTACAGATATCTAAACTGAGCAAGTGGAGCTGGCAACAAAACGTTGTAAAGTACTCCTATTCAGGTTTCCAAACCCCCCACTTCACTTCCACTATGATCTGCTCCAACAACATTCAGCATTCTGTACACACCAAGTAGGAAACTATAATAAATACTGGTACTTATATATCTGGCTTCCAGAAATTTCCATATTGGCAACAATAGCCGTGTGTGACCAAAAAAACCAAACCAAAAATCCATTTTTCATAGATATAATTTGCTTTTATTAAGTTAAATTCCTATTAAAAAATAATACAATCCCCACAAACTTGTGTTCGGGCTACTCTTTTCTATTTCACACTATGGGCCTAAGCAAAAACAAAACAAAACCTACCCAGTTTCTACCCAAGCCTGGCTTTCTTCTTACGTGCCCATTGGTTTTCCCTTTATCCATCTCTGGAGACTAGGTGGATGTGGCTGGCACCCACCATTTTTATTTCTTCACAGTGTCTCGGGTCTTTAATGTATTGCACCTCAAGAACAACATTATGTTACAGCTTCACAGGCACCATGAGGGAATTAAAGTGCCAGGTGTCACACACCGTATTTGCCGACTCTATCAGCTTTTTTCTAAGCGCAGCACCTACTTGCTGCTTTCACTATAACAGCCCTCTCTGTCCTTGCCACTACCACAGTAAGAAGGCCCATCAACCTAGGCTAGGGTGACCCACCTGAGTGGAGAATTGAAGGCCTACCAAACTCGGTGGTGGCCAGGAAGCCAGCCATGTTTCGCTGCCTTAAATCTGGCTACAAACCCAGATGCAACTGTGAAGCCATGGTTTAGTTTGCTGAGATAAACCCTGGCCTCAAAAGTTGTGTTTAAGCTGCACCACCTTGTCACATAGCAAGAAGAGAGATTGGAGAGGCATATGAAATACGGTTTGGTAACCTTGGGTTTGTTCATGACACTGAGCATAGTTAATGAAAATTATGCTATACAATTACCTAGGTTCACATCCTAGTTTATAGCCAATCCTGAATCACGCTTTAAGGTATAACATTTAACCATGGTTAAAAAAAAAATAGATCACAGATAAGCATTCAGTCTGCCCAGGGCCACATAAGAATTATTCTAACATATCTTACTTTACACACACACACACACGTTAAATCTAGTTCAAGTATATATTCTGTAATAATATGCAATTGCAGGAACAATTCCTTTCAATGAAACTAGTTTAATAATAAATTCAGTACTGTAGCAGTCTGGCTGCAGGATTTTTTTTCCAGTGGTGGGGAGAAAAGAGAATCATGGGAAATATTTTGTTCTCCCTGGGAGCCAAGGCAATGTATTTACTTCAGGTTTTATTAAATGAGTTATAAATTTTCCCAGCAATTTACTCATAGCTCAAGAGGTTTAATTTGCATGTGTTGCCTTTTACAATATGCTTTTGGTAATGTTGCAGATGCTTCTTCCTTAGCTTCAGTAAACAACAGGCAGTTGGCCAGGTTTTGACTGAACATTTGCCAACTCATGGAAAATTAGTTAACTCTTTGGTGCCCAGAGTTTGACACTTTACTTGCATCATCCAAAATAAGAGGAAGAATGAACAGGAAACACAAGGCCCAAAAGAGCACAATAGAAAAACTTTTCTGATGAAATTTTTTTTCACACCACTTCATTTTATATTTAATTGAAACCGAACATTAAAATATAATGGTCCGTCTATGCAGCTTGTCATTCCTTGCAAGCACAAGATTTGGTACTGGGAATAGAATTATAGTTACAAAACATGTAGGAAATGCCTGGTGGAATCACACAAGCCATGGTCAAGAGCAACTGAATGAGATTTTCTGTGGACAGGGGCAGGATGGCTTTTTGCTCTTCCCCCAGAATAGCAGTTGCGTGCCCAGATGCCGTGAGACCACCGCCCTGCAGGGCACCGCTGTCCAAAAGACCACTCTTGACATTATATGGTTTGAATTAGGCCACAGCTTTATTGGTTACAGATGTAAGGGGCTAGGCATAGGCACTGGGTCAACCAATATCAACCAACCCATTTGCTGGATGATCAACCAAGGGGTCAAACCAGTGTCAAGGAGGTCCTATGACATACATCAAATAGGAGCCACCTCTCGAGGAGTATGGGGCGCTATGGCTTTAGCTCCACCTGCGCGTCCAGACAGAAACACCTCTTCCTAGATCCCTTTAACAGGATATACCATTCCCTGGAGCAGGCAGAGGCTTACAACCTCCGCTCTGAACATGACTAGGTTTTACCCAATGCCTTCTTCAACAAAGTTGTGACGATTGCTACGAGGTAGATGAAATCCCCCAGGTCTGTCTATAGACCTGCCAGGAAACTTCCTCCCTGACACCGAATACAGCAACTGTCCATAGCAAGGTCAGATCCAACCTACCTACTGAAGTGGGTGATAAAAAACCAGCAATAGGCCAGGGGGTGGGAGATCCAAAATAGATCTGTGGTTCCCTGTCCAGAGGACACCCACTTTTATCTCTGGGGAGCAGACCTGAATGAAGACCTCCTGGGGACCCTGTCAGATTCGCCCCCCCCCCCCGAGTGAGACTTACCTTTGGTCAATCTGGCAGGCAGGGTCATTCTGAGTCTTTCCAGCTGGAGGGAGAGGTGTGTTATGGGAAGACCCAGCCCAGGAACTGCTTTGGTGGCAGGCCAGCCCTGTTCCACAATGCCGCACTACTATTGTGTGTGTAGGTGGAAGAAGCAGAGTATATTATCATGCAAAAGGAGTAAGCTATATGCAAAATTGTTTAATATTCATGAATCATACAAATCACAGAACTCAACTGCTGTGGCATAGAGTATAGGTACCAGTCTTGACAGACCGTATGGGCCAGTCTTGACAGACTCTAGGGTTGTGCGCTCATCTCACTCTAGAGGCCGGGAGCCAGCGCTGTCCGCAGACACTTCCGGGTCACGTGGCCAGCGTGACGAAGCTGCTCTGGCAAGCCAGCGCAGCACACGGAAACGCCGTTTACCTTCCCACTAGTAAGCGGTCCCTATTTATCTACTTGCACCCGGGGGTGCTTTCGAACTGCTAGGTTGGCAGGCGCTGGGGCACAGAGTATACATAGGCTTAATAGTGGATATTTATTTATTTGACATTTTTAGCCTGCTTTCACCTGATGATTTTTGGTGAGAAGGATTATTTTGTATTAAATTAAGAACTGAACAAAAACATACCATTTGGGATTAGCTTTCACGTAGGTAAAACCACCTCCAACTGATACTGTTCTCTTACACAACATTGCTATTTGCTGATTTTTTAATTTCTTAACTGTACACATTCATATCCCACCCTTCTTCAAAGGAGAGTTGGTTTCAAGCTGGCTAGTTTCAAAGAAACCATAGTGGTCAATAGCCACAGTTTGTTGGCATCATAGGATAGGGGAGTTGGAATTAAGCCCAAGACTCGCCTAGTCTTGATCATGTCATATTATATATTTCTTTAAAATGCTTTTAAAAATCGACATACTAAAACTATGGTTTAGATTGATGTCAAAACACAGCGAGAAAGCACAAAATTATTAGTAGTAAAAAGCTTTAAGTAAAAACTAAACACTGCTGCTAAAAACGAAGCTCAGGTTTGAGTTTGCCCCACACATCAGAAGGCATCATCGTTGAAACAAGTGGACTTGTGTGCCTGAGTGTGACAACAGCAGGCAGAAAGGATGGGTATGAGCCTGCCAAAGTGTATACTTGTGTGTTTAGTCTGGCCTATTAACCAGTTTAAACTAGGCAGCGTGCCCACAAAGCAAGGAGTGTTACTTGTTCCTGCCTCGTTCAATACATTATCCAGTCCTAGGCATGCACCTCCCCTTCTGCAGTGTGCGGTTGTGTTTTCCTTTTGTATTTGGTTACTGCTTCCCCTAATGTTTTAAAATGTGCACTAGCCCAGCACTGAAATTAAATAAAATGAAGATGGTAGGCCAGCCAGTGATTTTTCATAACCAGTCTTGCTCTCAGTTTCCGTCTGTTCATTTCATCATGCTGTCACTTCCACAAGGCCCTACATTTGTGAGAATGCTCTGTGTTGCATACCTTGAAGGTCTAAGTAAGAAATATAGGAGGCTGTGTGTAAGGGAAACGTTTCAGCATAATTTTTAATTTTTTTGCCCAGGCAGAAATTGATGTGCTACTCCAAAAGAGTTAGCTCACCCTTCCATTTGAGAGGTTTGCCTTCTATGTGGAGGAAGGACGTGGATGTGCATAGGGGGGATATGAGGAGCTCTGATGAACTAGAGTAGGTACTATTTTATCCCTTTGTGGTGCTTACTGTTTGTCCTAATTCAATGATAATTTGCCATAGATGAATTGCTAATGTGTGTACACTGTTGGCCACAGGCTGCCACTTGGCATTCATCCCACCCAGAAGGCCAGCTAGCGATAGAATTGTGAAGACATGCAGCAGTGCCCACTGTCAAAGTAGGTCTCCTCAGGGGAACAGCTGTTGCATTTTTATGGTGAGCATTGCTTGTTACAGAGAGCTAGAGTTGGCACAAATCTTGTACGTGTCCTAGGGACCTAAAAGACAAGGGTGCTGCTTACATGAACCTTAAGCCTAATGCTGGTAGGGTTTTGTAGACAAACAGTATATTGCTAAGCTATAGGAATGTACAGTCTGACATGGTTTATTTTAAGATTCCCCCCTTCCCCAATTCTACAAAAGCAGCCAACAGACTGCCCCTTCTCTGAACTTTTTTGTAACTGAATGAGAACAGGAGAAGGGGAAGGGGAAACGAGAATTGAAAGAGTCAGGCAGGCAGGACAGGAAGGAAGAGGGGAAGGGGAAATAACAGAGAAAGAAGGAAAGAAGAGACAAGAAAAGTTGAGGAACGATATAGAGGGAACAAGAAAAAATCAGGTGCCTTGAAATAAGTGAAGTAAGAAGATGCTGCTGGTCCTCAAATAATTTGGGGAACATATTCTCTCCCTTCCCTATAGTTGGGTACTATAGTGACTCCCTCCTTCCCAAAAAGCTTAATTGAGGGACTATACTCCCATTCCCGGCCAAAACAGTGGTGACTAGGTTATCATAAAAACCCAAGAAGAGCCTGCTGGATCAGGCCGAAGAAGAAGAAGAAGAAGAAGAAGAAGAAGAAGAAGAAGAAGAGGAGGAGGAGGAGTTTGGATTTGATATCACGCTTTATCACTACCCGAAGGAGTCTCAAAGCGGGTAACATTCTCCTTTCCCTTCCTCCCCCACAACAAACACTCTGTGAGGTGAGTGGGGCTGAGAGACTTCAAAGAAGTGTGACTAGCCCAAGGTCAC
This sequence comes from Podarcis muralis, assembly GCF_964188315.1. NCBI lineage: Eukaryota > Metazoa > Chordata > Lepidosauria > Squamata > Lacertidae > Podarcis > Podarcis muralis. The sequence goes on along the minus strand of NC_135660.1, from coordinate 83,459,869 downwards.
CCAGCAGCTGCATGTGGAGGAGCAGGGAATCGAACCCGGTTACCCAGATTACGAGACTACGGCTCTTAGCCACTACACCACACTGGCTCTCACCACACTGGATGAATCCTGGGATCTGTCATTTGTTAAAAGTGCTGAGAATGGTTTGGAAACTCCCTATTCCCCTCACAGCTACAATTTCCAGAGTTCCCTGGGAGAATAGATTGATTGTTGAAACCATTCTATTGTAGCATTCTAGTGTGACATTTGTCAGTTAGCCTATAACAAAAACAACAGCAACACATGAATAGAGACTAATGCCACAAAAGTTACTCTCTGTCCCATCCTGTCTCCCGTTCTTCATGTTTTTGAATGATAAGCTCCTCCCCTCTCCTGCATTTTTGACCCTACAGGGCAAGAAGGCAGTAGCTCGGCCCTTCACTGGCATATACCGTCTAAATATGAAGGTAGCATATAGCCATCGACTAGTCAGTGGGGTAGTCAGGCTTCCATGTCCCCATAGGTCCTACTCACAGGTGAACAGTCACATAGACTCAAACATAGACAACTATACTAGGAAAGCACAGCTATCTAGAAGCCAAGCAAAAAAGAACAATTCAGAGCACTCACCTTGTGATACTAAGCCATACCAGACAAGTTACAGAGGGGGAACATTAACTGTTCCATTACTGGTCCTGAAATCACACGAAGGCATTAGTAGGCTTTTCCTCCATAAGTTTGTCTAATCCATTTTTAGAGTCATCTAAGCTAGTGGCCTTCACCACATCTTGTGCTGTACAAACAAGCGTTTCCCCAAAATGTTCTGCTTCTTTCTCCTCCCACAGATACCAAGGAAGAAAACAGAGAACTCTTTCTTGGCAACTGAGTCCTATAGTTCTAAATATTAAGCTTTCACTATAATTAAGAATGCAAAATGGAAACGTTTTGTTTTGAAATGTTTGGGGAAGCTGCTATTTATGAAGTGATTTGCAGATTACCAGTACGTTCAGTCTAGAGGCAAAATGAACAATCCCAAGAGCTTAAAAGACATAACAGTATATTTAGTTTACAACAAAACCCAAACACACCTGCTTATGTATGAGGTTGGAGTTTCAGACAAGTGTTGAGCTGACAACATAGTTGACATAGTTGAATAGAAAAAGTTGCAGGGAATTGAGATGCATTTTTGAGATGAACCATTTTGGAAAGTTTAGTGCCTCTGACTTATTGAGGCATGGACTGGGGAGGGTGTGTGATGTGAGGAGAGCCCCAGGGGCCAGACAGGAGAGACCTGGAAGGCTGTATATGACCTCTGGATCTGAGGTTCCCCAGCATTGGTATAGACTCTTGGGCATCCTTGGTTAGTAGATGCGGAATCCAGAATTCTGAGTGACACACATTCCATTCAGCTGTTACCTAACAAAGGAGTTGCAGGGCTGCACCTTTAGCTTTACCTCCTTGCTAAACACTCACCCTACAGCCCTTTTGTACTCACATTGCCTCTTCGTGCAAGCAAACAGCTACAGTGCCACTCAGTGTTCACACGTTAACAACAGTGAAACACGGAATGTAATACGGAGCATCCTCTTGGGTAGGCAGCCTTGTTCCATTTCTAAAGGCAAGCTTTCCAATCTTGTAGCAATATTTGGCGCAAAAGAGTTAGAGCACAGGCAAAGGGTCGTGCTAGGTTTTGACAGTGTAAGCTCAATCACTGGGTTAGAGAAATAGTGAGAAGAAGATGCTATCAAGATGATGAGCACAAGGGTCTCTCTGACTTGGAGGAATGGGCAGAATAGGATGGCCCTGCTGTTAGACCACGTACTGCTATTTGTCACTGCCCTGACTGACAGGCTTCTGCAAAAGAGAACATAGAAAGGCCATTTGTGTCTTGGAGTGTTGTTTATTTTCTAAGTTATTTTGGGACTTTGTGCAGTCTAGTCTCAGAGCCTTCTCTAGAAATGGAAGATACATAACATCCGCTCAGGTGTAATATCTGCCCCTGTGACTAGCAATATGAAATTGTCCAGGGGTCATGAATGATGGGCATTCTGACCTTGCATGTTCAACAGAGCAGTATCATCAACCTACTGTGCTTCCTAGCTACAGGGGGAAAAAACAGACTGCAAGGATCCTGTCTTGAAAATACCCATCCTACTCAGGATTAACCAGGCAGATTAACCAGTTCCCCTTCCACCTCTGTAAAGGTCATTATTGTCCTCATTTTATAGAGAGGAAACTGAACCTGAGTGTTGGCTTCATGGGTAATATCATTCCAGGTGTCCCATTCACTTCAGATCCAGGGTACTGCTAGTGGACCTGACGATGCCACATGGTTAGTGGTTTTTGGAAGACTCAGAGCCTGGAGCAAACAAGCATCTTCTCTCAGCTTACAGTGAGAATTGCTATAGCTCTCTCAGCAGCTGGGACAATATGAGTCCCTACCACTGAGCCACAAAGGCATCCTTGGACTTCTGGTTAACAACAGCAGGTGAAGAAGAAAAGTTGTAACTGCATAGACACCAAATGTTCGAAAGATTTAAGATTTGGGGTATATTTTTAATGCAGGAGATAAACGAAGATATAATTTAGCTGGCCACCCTGATGGATCAAAATGCCAGAACTCACCTTTCTCTCCATTTAAGTATTACAGAGTAATAAGAATTGTAAATTTGCAACTCTGGCTAGAGAAGACATTTCAACTGTAATATAGCGTCAGGTTGATAATTCCTACTAGAGTAACTTTTAAAAGGACAAAAAAGTTCTGTGAAATTGTGTACAGTTTTTAATGTATTTGGAAAATTTGAGCAGCAAGGCATCATTAAAAGTGATAAATGGGGGAAAGAATAAGCAAATGGGGTTGTGTGATATATGACTGAGTATGTACAAAAGGTGAGAAGAGGAACTTAGGATCTAAAATTCAATGCCAAAGAGACAGCAAAGGGAGAAAAGAAAATGGAGGTGAAGGGGAAACCAGAGAGTATATGTTTAGTAGAAGTGACAAAAAGAAAAAGAAAAAAGGAGCTACTTGGTTTCTAGCGAAAGTGTTCTTTCTAATTTACTTTTGCAATTTTTTTTAAAAAAATTGAATTTAACTTTGAAACAAATCCACAAAATTGGGGTACCAAAGGAACTGAAAGCAGCTTAAAAATGCTAAGCACATTTTCCCTTTCACCTCCCCATCCCTTCTGCCTTGCTTCTAATGTTATTGTGCTCCTCTCATTTTGACTTATAATGCATGCTCTGGTGAATGACCAAGGTTTAAGCATTCATTCAAGATTAGCATGTATAAGAAATGTAGGATACTTTCATTAATTGGATTAGGGTTATATGTGTTTCATTTAAAAGCTGCCGTGATCACTAATGGAATGACCTTGAAGTCATTATCTGTTAAGGAGCCCGAGACAAGATTGTTCTTCATGTTCCAGTTGTATTTGTCATTACTTGAAAGTGTAGCGTTCATATAAAATATTGCTCCCACACTATAAATGCATTTATTGAGATTTTTAACCCGCTACACAGCAAGAGTCTTTCTTAGGGAGCAATATTAAACCTGCAGAATACAATTTCTTTTTCTCTTGTCCACTTAAACAAACACACACAGACACACACAGACACACACACAGACACACACAGACACACACACACACAGAGAGAGAGAAAGAGAGAGAGAGAGAGAGAGAGAGAGAGAGAGAGAGAGAGATCTAGCCCAAACATGAGCATTTTAAAGTTCCATTTATATAATGAAAATGTTAAGTATGTGCTGAAATCTATTTCATTGAAACCAATGGGATGTTAAATTTTTACCTTGACTGGATTGTGTCCAGTGTATAGAATAGCTGTGTACTTAAAAAAGGGTTCCAATAACAGTTTTTAAATTCTTAATATTAACTTTCCCCCCTTCTCACTGATATACAAATGGTGCAAGTACCTTTTTTGCATACACATTTGAGCAGACACAAAGGATGTAAAATGCTAAATTTGGCCAGCTGATAACTAACAGAACAACTTCAAATTCATGAAATGAAACCTTATGATGTATGCATTTGAAAGGATCTTCAAATTCAAGTTTTGTGAGTAATCTTACAATGTTTCTCACACACACACACACACACACACACACACACACACACAATTAAATGTTGAGTTTTTAATTCATGTGATTTTTGGTTTAAGCTCTTGCTCATACTTTGGGGTGGCCAAGTGCACTGATAAACACCACAAAGGTTTCACCATTAAGGAAATGTGCTGTGCACAAAAACCAACTACCCCTCTCATGATCCAGACTCTGGCTAAGAAGTGAATTCAGTTTAAACACAAGAACATAAGAATAGCTGGCTAGATTAGGCCAATAGCCCATCTAGTGAAGCATCGTCTTCTCACAGTGGCCAACCAGATGTCTATTGGAAATCAGCAAGCAGAATATGAGCACAAGAGCACTCTCCCTTCCCATGACTTCCAGCATCTGGTACTTGGAAACACGGCTGCCTCCAACTGTGGAGGTAGAGCATAGTCATCATGGCTAGTATCCGTTGATAGCCCTCTCCTCCAGGAATTTGTCTCATCCTCTTTTAAAGCCATCCAAGTTGGTGGCCATCACTGCCTCCTGGAGGAGCTTTCTTGGATGTAGCTCAGGAAACAGGCACCTGTGCAGTAAGCTGCTGTCCATCCATTGCACTGAATTCTTGGTCATCTTGCTCTTGTTCTGAGATTGAATCTAAAGAACTCTGAGCAGGATAGTGAGAATGATAAGAGTATAGTATAAATAATTGTGGAAGAGTTCATGCAATGTTGGAATAGGAAGGATTCATAGTTCTAGTGCTCCTACCGGACCAAACAGTTGCACAAGCTCTTACACAGGCAAAAGAGCATATTTGACTTTTCTTTCCCTAGGGAAAAGCTCTAATACAGGTTCTAAAATGCCCCCTCTTCACTTAACCTGCTCTCCCAACCCACATGGACCTCAATACTCAATGTCACAAACATGCAGACACAACTTGAATGGGTGGCTTTGTTGTACATCCAGAGTAAAGAACGGATGGAGGTGGCCCATCATGTTCTATTGCTGACCATGGATGTAGAGGTGACCCTGCCAACAGCAAGTCTTATTCAGTTGCTCTTGACCATGGCTTCTGCCTCCATTGTTAGAGGCAGTATTCTTCTGAATACCAGTTGCTGGGAACTGCAGGAGGAGAGACTTCTCTTGTGCTTGGGTCTTCCTGCTTTATGGTTTCCTACAGGAATCAGGCTGGCCAATGTGAAAACAGGCTAATTGAGTGGATGGCCCATTGGCTTGATACAGCAGGCTGTTCTTATGCCCTTATATATGTTTTGATTATGTATTTTGCCTTTTTATGCTGTTAACTGCACTGATATCTTTAGATGAAGGGTGGTATACAAATTAATTAATTAATTAAATGTATGTATGAATGAGTGTTGTTATGCCTTATCTCACTGTGTTCCAACTAAGCACTTGTTTTGCTGTGCCTGGCATCAGTGCTGGAAGTGAGCCGAGCTGGGAGAAAAGTGACAGAGGGCATGGAGGTATGGTTGGAGAGCCAACACAGCACCCGGCACTTTCCTGCTTGTGCACAATTTTCAAGTTAAAATAAGACTCTTCGCCCTGTTTAACAGAATGGGGCAGGCTGATGAACAAACGTTTGTGGCTGCCCTGTGATGGCATGTATGACTTCAGGGGTTTACTCCAGAAATTGTCCATACTTTTGGTGAGACCTGACCTCCTCATGCAGGTAATGGAGATAAGAATGAGTGCACCACTTCAGACCACAGGTAGGAGGCTCCAGTTTTGAACATTCTTCCATATAAAAAGCTCCCCACAAACAGAACGTGAGCACAGCTTCTGTCCCAGCCCATTGTCAGCTCTTCTTCGTTTTCTGTTTTCAGGGAGCATTTTAAAATACAGAAGCTTTCAAAACTGATTGCCACCTGCAGTCTGAATTGAGAGAGTCAGCACTTGGCCACCTCATACTGGAGTAGCCTAGGCAAAAGCCCTGTGTTTTTTTAAATAAAAAAAAAATCAGTATTCTGTCCCCTTAGATTGAAGCTTCTTATATGACAGCTATGCCAGATACTGTCATCTCCTTTGGAATATTTTGTAAAATATTTCCCCCCTATTGGAATTAATTGTGAACATTCATTAAGGCGTGGAGACAGATGAAATATTTCAGGTGAATCATCAGGTCTAATATGAAAAAAGGGCTTCTGTGGCGATGGATTAGGCTCTTGATTTACAGGGAGAGTTGTCTGTTATGAAGATATACACGCTGGGATTTATTATCAAGAATCTGTTTTTAATTTTGGAGATTGTTTACCCTTAACTACTGCATGTCAGAACTCGGGGACAAATTTCTGCTTAGCATTTAATTTCAGATCCTTGCCACAGTGGGCAGTAAAAAATGGGCCCCTGGAATTTGTGGCATCATTATGAATCTCTCATTCTGGCAGGCCCTGGAAGTAGTTTGTCTTTGAAATCTCCTTGGTACTTGTTAACCCTGCTCTGACATGTAAGAGCTATCGTTTATTTATTGGACTTTGCCCATTTATGAAAAAAAGTACAAGAATTATTAATGGTTTAGTATCTATTAATGCATTACTTGGGTGGAATTCAAACTCCAGTATTTATGGTAAACCCCTTTTATAATAAAGCATGCATAGAAATAGAGGAATGCTGATTCGTAATGTTGGAAAGGGTCTGGTGCCGTTGGAACAACTGTCGGTAAAATATGATCTTACCAGCTTTTTTATTTATAGCTATAAATAAGAAATAAGCAGTCTGGGTATGAGGGGAAATGATTAAGAATATTTGTGTAGATAATAAAGACTAAATAACCTGATGCAATGAACCGTGTGTTCAGTATATTGCTGTTGAGAAACTGGTGTTCTCTGGGAAGGCAGGGAGAGTCTACAATTTCTGTGTTGAAATAGCTAAGGGTCCTTGGATCACAGAAGTGATTGTCCGCATAAGAGACAATCCACAATGTATATTATTGGTAGCAAAGTTTGGGGGGGGGGTGGTAGGAAAGATGTGAAAAAAGAGGAATGTATAGGTTGGTTAAAATGGGGCAAAATACTGGAGAAGGGAGAAGGATGGGATTAGGCCAAATGGGATGTCCCAGGGTTTCCTTTTTTATTTTTTATTTTTTAGCTCTGTTGGCTATCTTTGACTTAGAAAGCAGCACTGTACTTATTGGAACAAAAAAAGCATTTATTAAGTCAAATATTAATCTTTAGAATATTCATCACCTGGGTTCAATATGAACAATGGTAATCAAATTGTATGGCTTCTTGTGCAAAGGTAGAGCCCATCCATCACAAAGCTTGGCCTATAGCTGTATATCAATTTTCAGCATTAAAGTTACACAGTATTATCTTAGCATTAGGTTAACTGTCAAATAAAAATAAAAATTAATAAGCTGGAAAAAGGAAAAGACAAGGCATCCCTCATTTAAACCCCTTAACCAGAGCCAACCATAATTGAAATGTCTTTTTCTGAAATGTTAGCTTTAATTCAACTGAGGTTCACACCTCAACATATTTTTATGATTGTTAAATACTTCTGGAGGTGCAGAAATCATCAGGTTTTAATGTTCACATGTTATTAATTCTGTCTTTGCCTGATTGTTGCATTGTAGTGTAACTTGAGGATGAAATGGACTTCAGGAAACCAGTTTGACCTTGAAACTTGTTTTTCAAAATGGCGATAATGGAGCAATTCAGGGGTTTACTCTGGACTTTGTGCTTGCAGTCACCCTTTGTAGGTTTGTGTAAAACTGTAGAACTGCCAAAAAACGGGGGGGGGGGGCTGCTCTAGGAAGGCTTACAAAGATTATGAATGCAATTTTCAGAATCCTGAACATGGTGGCTCCAAGTGTGGGGTTTTGTTTGGGGGGGGGGTATACATATTCAGAACTTCCTGAATCAGAAATTTCAAACAGCTTTCTGTGCACACCCACAATGGACCTATGGGGATGTGCTGATTCAAAATTGTCTTGTGGTTCCTCAGTGCGGGTAGAGAGGCTTGCCAAATAGCATCATGTATGACAGGGATAGCCAACACAGTTCTTGCCAGATGTTACTGGACCACGCCTTCCATCATCCCTGACCACTGGCCAAGCTAGCTGGGGCTGATGAGATATATAGTCTGGAATATAGTCAGGGATAATCACAGAGATGACCAACTCATGCTTTCACACACATACACAAACACACAATCTTTATTTTATTTTTTAAGGTGATCATAGGTGAATCAGGTACCCATGAATTCAGTACTCAAAATGGATTGCCTGTATCAAAAATGAAATTAACTTTTTGGTGGAAGCATTTCACATCCTTCTTAATAAGGATGTCAGACATGGTTTTCAAGTAAGTGGGGCAGAAAGGGCACATGTATTGATGTTTTGGATACTGATTTCCCTGGGAAATGTGAACTTCCCTATTAGATACAGCTCACACCAAACCATAAAGGTGGCACCATGTGCTCACTGGAAATATGCATAGGATGCTTTTGGTACCAGTGAGAAATTCCCCTCCAAGCAAATACCAGCTTTGGAAGAAGAATTATCCAGTATGTAAACCTCTCAACTGAATGATCATCGATGAGGCATTGTGGTTAAAATGTCTGACTAGGACCTGGGACACTAAGTTCAAATCTCCATGCAACCATGAAGCACACTGGGTGACCTTGGGGCAGTCAATGCCTCTCACCTAGACTAACTCACAGGGTTGTTGTGGCGATTCCGTGAGGGGCAGGAGAACCAGGTATGCCATCATTAGCTCCAAGAAGGAGGAGGAGGAGGAGGGATGTAAATGCAATAAATAATAATGTAAATTATATTTGGAACTGAATTTTTCTGGAACTGTGGACGAATGTCGAGAATTGGGAAATATTTTATTTTTAACCAAGCACAGGCAATCCTGTGTAGTATTTCGTAGCACTTACCGTACCACATATTTGAGTTTCTGAATTGTTTGCCAGAGACCACTCGGGGAGTGTGTGTTAGAGGGAAATTTTGAACTGGGAGCTTCCTGGTTTACATCCTAGTACAATAGTGCTGTGCAGGCGGGAGACAGTGATGGACATCAACTTGGATGTCTTTAAAAGAGGAATAGACATATACATGGCAGAGATGGCTACTAGTTCTTGTGCTCATATTCTGCTCACTGATTTCCCACAGGCTTCTGGTTGGCCATGTGAGAACAGGATGCTGGACTAGATGGGCAACAGGCCTGATCCAGCAAGCTATTCTCATGTTCTTATTTGGGGTCAGAAGTCCAGGTCTCCACTAAGCAGGACAGTCAGGAGTTGCTCCAACATAACAGAACTAGCTCAATGCATATCATGAAGTGATATGGATTGCCACCTACAAAGGGAGGGAGCATAAGACTGTTAAGTCCAGAGTCTAAAATTATCCAGTTCCACCACTGGCTCAGTTTCCCCACCACTATGTTAACCTAGTTTCCAGATCTTTTACCCTCAGACCAACAAGCAAGTGGGTTTCGTGTTCTGCAGGTGTTTATCTCTGACCCATAAATTAAAGCCTTTAGATCCTCTACCATAATTTTATGAGCTTACTCATATGATCTTAAGGCTTTTATGACCTCATAGGAAAGTCCTGTTCTGCTGTCTGGGGACCATTTGAAATATTAATGACATAACACACATCAGTTTTGCTGGCAGACCTATTCTACCTATAAGCCTGCTTCAAAAAGGCACTGGGTGTTTTCCCCCCGTTCCCTCCCCCCTTTTACCTCACATTTTGTCCCTTTAGAAATTATCATGACGCATGTCAGGCGCTTTCACACAGAAGGAAAAAAGTCACATTAGCTTCCAAGTTTCTGATTGTCTAAATAACACAGTAACTCAACATACAGCTGTCTGGCATTTTGACAGTACAATAACCCATAATTCCTTCTGCCACTCAACACTTCAAGGTTAGCATTTTGTAGTTTGCTCTCAAGGAGCATTCATTTAAATTTTCAAGAGGCAAAGTGCTGAAATGCTGCATTATACCTCTTTAGATATATTTTTATTTACTTTTCTGGTGTCCAATTTTTTCCTCCTCTCCTGGTATTTTCTCTCTCTTTAAGTTGCCAGTGAAGGAGTTAAGTATTCTCCAAACTCTCTCTATTAATTTTGTATTTAATATAATAAACATTAACACTATGCCTTGCTATAGCAAGAGCATACAATAGTAAGATATTATTTAGATTTGTAAACTGTAGGGAAAGTCAGAAAAATGAATATAGACATGCTGATTTGCCAAATGGTTTGTTTAACATGAGCTTCGGTGTGAGCTTGGCTTGGGAGAGACTGATTACTGGGATGGTTGTGGATGGGAGAACAGCATGGGATTCTTTCTTGAATGACTTACTTTGAGAAACAGTAATATTTGGTCATCTTAAACTTCTGTATCACATCACATAGTTTTACCACACTAGAATCTCAACAATTTTATTGGAAGTTGGGAGACAGTCTCTCACAAGGCAAAGTTTGGTATGTTTTACCCAAGATCAGTTCCTTAGACAAATATCATTTCCATGAATGAAACTACAAGTACCCTCTAGGGGCATGACTATGGAAGTGATGAGTTGTTCTAGATCAGGCATCCCCAAACTCGGCCCTCCAGCTGTTTTGGGACTACAACTCCCATCATCCCTGACCACTGGTCCTGTTAGCTAGGGATGATGGGAGTTGTGGTCCCAAAACAGCTGGAGGGCAGGGTTTGGGGATGCCTGTTCTAGATGTTAGGCTAGATGTTCTAGCCTAGCACTTCCTCTGACATGTAGTTTTCTGTGTGAAGCAGAGTGGGGCAGAGGGGCATTGTAGGGTGTGCAGTTACCTCTAAAGTGAAAAAGCTGAGACCTAGGTCTGCCACATCAGTGAGAACTAGGTCACAATATTATGTCAGACTTATGAGTGTAATGGTAAAGGTAAAGGTACCCCTGCCCGTACGGGCCAGTCGTGTCCGACTCTAGTCCATCTCAGTTAAGAGGCCAGGGGCCAGCGCTGTCCGGAGACACTTCTGGGTCACGTGGCGAGCGTGACAAGCTGCATCTGGCAAGCCAGCGCAGCACACAGAAACGCCGTTTACCTTCCCGCTAGTAAGCGGTCCCTATGTATCTACTTGCACCCGGGGGTGCTTTCGAACAGCTAGGCTGGCAGGCGCTGGAACCGAGCAACGGGAGCGCACCCCGCCGCGGGGATTCGAACCGCTGACCTGATGATCGGCAAGTCCTAAGCGCTGAGGTTTTACCCACAGCGCCACCCGTGTCCCCGCGTCACAATATTATGTCAGACTTATGAGTGTACATGAGCCTATTTGATTACTGTGTAAACCTGACACACATCTGGGCTCTCTGCTGTGTGTACATGTTCTACAACAGAAACATGCAAAATCCACACAAACTTCACACACTTTCCACCTGCAGCGGGTGCAGAGAACTGAGCCCTTCCACACCCATGCCTCATCTCTCTATATGCCTCCCCCACTGGGGAGGCTACTGATACTTTAGAGTGCTCCACATCTCAAAAAATGACTGCTGATTCTGTGTCATGTGGTGAAGGATACATTGCCATGTTATGAGCTATGGAGAATTATCAAAGAAAGCAAGGTGAAATACATCTCCATGCACTAAGGTAAAAGGTATAGGACCCCTGGACAGGTAAGTTCAGTCAAAGGCAACTATGGGATGTGGCGCTCATCTTGCTTCAGGTAAAGGGAACCGGCATTTGTCTGCAGACAGCTTTCTGGGTCATGTGGCCAGCATGACTAAATCGCTACTGATGCAATGGGACACTGTGACGGAAACCAGAGCACATGGAAACGCCATTTACCTTCCCGCTGCAGCGGCACCTATTTATCTATTTATGTTGGTGTGCTTTCAAACTGCTACAACGGCAGGAGCTGGAACAGAGCAATGGGAGCTCAACCCGTTTTGGGGATTCGAACTGCCAATCTTCCGATTGTCAAGCTCAAGAGGCTCAGTGTTTTAGACCACAGTGCCACCTGCATGGACTAAGGATCTGTCAGGTAACAGTGCCTTTCCTGGGTTTCAGTTTGGCCAGTGCTTTATGCATATGTAGCATCATGGGACCTTCGTTAAGTTTTAGCAACATACAAGATGCACAGTTGTGGTTTTAAGCACAATGGCTGCAGAGCAAAAAAAAACACCAAAAAAACAACAACCAAAAAACCATGTGTTACAACTATATGTTGCAGAGGTTTTTATTTTTGATGGTTCTGTGTGTCACTATGCTCATGTGAGAGTGCATATGTTATGCAGGTGGAATGAGCAAGAGAAATCAGATGAGCAAATAATGCTTTTATCTTCATCTCACTAGTAACAATGAACATCTTTTGGTGTATTGATTAGGATAACATTTGGGATATGATTGACTGCCAAATATGTTGGCAATGCAGTAGTTCAAACTCAACAAACCCTGGACCTGCTTTCATCCTAACTTACAACGTGCAGCCCCGTTTAAATTGTTTAATACATTATGCTCATTTTTCTCCTTTTTTCCCTAAGATGAACAAACACAGCAAGGGCACCTACAATTTAAATAGTTGTGTAGACCATTTCGTGGGACGCGGGTGGCGCTGTGGGTTAAACCACAGAGCCTAGGACTTGCTGATCAGAAGGTAGGTGGTTCGAATCCCCACGATGGGGTGAGCTCCTGTTGTTTGGTCCCAGCTCCTGCCCACCTAGCTGTTCGAAAGCACGTCAAAGTGCAAGTAGATAAATAGGTACCACTCTGGTGGGAAGGTAAATGGCGTTTCCGTGCACTGCTCTGGTTCACCAGAAGCGGCTTAGTCATGCTGGCCACATGACCCGGAAGCTGTATGTCGGCTCCCTCGGCCAGTAAAGCGAGATGAGCGCCACAACCCCAGAGTCGGCCACGACTGGACCTAATGGTCAGGGGTCCCTTTATCTTTACCTTATAGACCATTTCAGCAAGCAAGGGATGAGAAAATCTCCCCCTGTTGAAATTCTCCCATCTGCACAATGATAAAGCCCTGCCCTCCTTTGCATCTAGTAATTTCCCTCTTCATCTTCTGCGTAGCAAGGGTGCTAAACAACAGGGAAAAGATGGTGACACACACCTCTGATACAATCCATTTATTGTTAAGGGCTATGTTCTCACCCCACTTGTGGATCTTCACTCTAGACTCTAGAGCAGGGGTCAGCAAAGTTTTTCAGCAGGGGGCCGGTCCACTGTCTCTCAGACCTTGGTGGGGGGCTGGACTGTATTTTGAAAAAGAAGAAGAACAAATTCCTATGCCCCACAAATAACCCTGAGATGCATTTTAAATAAAAGCACACATTCTACTCATGTAAAAACACGCTGATTCCTGGACCATCCACAGGCTGGATTTAGAAGGTGATTGGGCCGGATCCGGCCCCTGGGCCTTAGTTTGCCTACCCATGCTCTAGAGCAAGGGATGTCAACCTGGTCCCTACCACCCACTAGTGGGTGTTTCAGGATTTTAGGTGGGCGGTAGGGGGTTCTATGGCACAAGCTGAATCCTCCTTCCATCGAGGACTGGTGGGCAGTAAAGAAAGTTTACCATCAAGAAAGATGCATTAGTGGGCGGTAGGTATTAAAATGTTGATGACGCCTGCTCTAGCGTATTAGATGCGGACTTGAGAGACTGAGATTCAAATTCCTGCTCAGCTATTAATTTTCCTCCCCAACAATCCATTTGCAACCCTGTTAACTCAGAAAATCGCATTGTTGAAATTTGGGGTGGTCTACCAGCATAAAGTTATTTCTCACCATTTGAAATTTAGTATGACATGGCGGTATATTGATCAAAAAGCCACAGTTCCATAAAACAATATGTTACTGCACTGTGACATCAACACTGGTAACCGGGGCAGATTGTAAGGTTATAACAAGTAAAAACCTTCACAAAAAAACCCCAGTCTGAATGCAGCTTGGGTAACCTAGGGTTAGTCATTTTTTAGTTTAACCTCTCACTGGATTGTCGTGGTGACAACATGGGTAACAGTGGTGGAGAAGAACCATGTACAAAGTCCTCCATATAGAAAGGATGGAAAAAAGGTGTAATAAATAAGGCGTAAAAGTGCTTCCTCCAACTGGATCTAAACATTTAACTGAGAATTGGGAGAAATCATAATAAAAAAAATACAAATGATTCTTTAAAATGTTGCTGCTTCTGTTTTCTATGCAACTTGGAGTAGCACTGAATATTGTTTGGAGCAATTTTTGCTTGAATAGGACAGCTGTATAACCAAGTAGCCCTTTAAATCCATCTGTGCCTTCCTTCTTCCTAGTATAAAAGAATGCAGGATTTCACTCTCTGTCTCTGCTCCAGCAGGAATATGTGCTGCTTAGGTATTCATTTCAGTGGCATTGACAATGCTGACAATATAATTGACCTAAAAAGTTCTGGATTTCCTGTTAATGCACTTTTAGAAATGTACATCAACTACAGAAAATCATTTCTATCTACATTTCGCTTGATTTCCATTTTCAAGAAAAAAGGGTTTCATCATTATTATTCTATTTGAATAGCACTGATATCTTGAGAGATGGAAGGAGACTTCTATTGTATGCAGGAGTACTTTATTTCGATATTTTCTTTGTCTGATTATACATGATAAACACACATTAGTGACATTCCGTGCATGTTTTGAAGATAAATGGAATATCTCTTTAAGCCATTCCTGACACTTCCTAACCTGTGGGTTTAATGGCATATTCTTTCTTTGATTCAATAATTTGTCTGTCAAAAAAGCTGTGCTGACATTCTCCTTGTTGTGGGACTGAAATGGAAAGAAATCTCTTATCTTTGAGATAATTTTTTTTTAAATCGAGGTGAACATTTTAGGATAAAAAATGTTTTTAAAATCATTTTGGTGAGGGGGAAAAAGATGTAAGTGTTGACATTATACCAAGTGCTGGATGGCAAGTGATAAAAGGAATAATATTATCTAAAACTCGAAGTCTTTCTTGAATTAATTAGGGAATGTGTGAAGTCTTTTTTTCAAGGCAGTAACCTCTATTGCTTCTTGCATAAGTAGTAGCTCTGTCAACTTACAGATATAAATGTCTAAAATAATGGACTTTGTCTGAACTAATCTGTGACTTTTCTGTTTTAGAAGTATCAGTGATAATCTTAGTGTTTATTTCAGTTGTTCCTATGCCTCCTTTTTTCAGGTTTACAGCCAGAATGTCATGGTTTGTTTCATCCTAATATATAGGGAGGAATTTGTTGACATTTCTTGGAACAATATTGCACAGGTATCTTTAATCCTATAAGGATTTTAAATCCTCATTTCTCTCTGGCATCCTAGTTGTAAAGTCCATTCCTGTCCGGTGTTGAGTATGGCTGTTGTTACTATGGGCTACTTCATATGTTTGGGATATAGGTGCCCCTGTGTTGCATGTATCCTTTAAAAATGTGAGAGTGAGACCGGAAGGTGCATATGCTCCTTGTTGTGTTTTTATGTTGTCTTGACTAATTTTCTTTCTTTCTTTACAATCTTTTTACCCTGCTCTTCAGCTGAAAAGGCACCCAGACAAATGCACAGATCGCCATAGAACAGGATGGTTTAAAGTAAAACAAACCCTAACCTGCCCTCAAACTTACAGTCTAAAAGACATGACACAAGAGCAAAAGGGGATGGGGATGGAAGAGGAAAACAAGAATACTCTGGCACTAACTCTGGTCCCCATTGATAAAATTCATATGATGACCAGCCTGGATGGAAATAGTTCAGGGAAAGGATAAGCTAGTGAAGTGGGTCCACTTCTTACTTTGTGTCTCCAGCATAGCACATATATACAGTATGCAAATAGTTAAACTTTGAAACTGGATGTACGGGCTGTGTAGACTTGTGTCCTTAATTATGCACAATCACCTTTCGGTCCAGATATCTTACAATGCGCTCAGAGTCTTTTCTTCCCCTCACTTCCAATGGGTTCAACGGTCAAGCTATAGTATTTGAATTTAAAACATAGCGTTATGTCCTGAATTGGAATGTAAAATTTCATTGTGAGATCTTGCTGTTCAAAGAAGATATTACAAACAAACAAACAAACAAACAAACAAACCAACCAACCAACAAGCAGAATGTTGAATAGGCAAAACACACACAAAAAGGCCAAAATCATTTCTTTTCTCAGTTGAAAAAGAAAGACAGGAATGTCTCTCCCCATGATGGAGATCACCATGGGTAAGTAGTGTGGCATGGTTCTGCCCCACCCATATCCTGTCCTTTAAGATTACCCAGTTTCTTTAATTCTCAATCATATATACCGTAAACAGCAATCACATCTTACCTACGGCAGGCTCGAAAACACAGGTTATAGATTACTACACTGGCAGCAATTAACACTTCAATAGCTCCCATCTCCTTACCATTGTTACCTCATCCCTGGCCATTTGCTGGGTTACATGGCAGTCATCCCATTGTTGCATCAAAGCCACCTGCCAATCAGAACCCACATAGGTCAAGAACACTTTAAACACTGGCCTTTGTCATCCATCTGACAATCCATGGTTGCCTTGAGACCAGGAGCCTATCTGTAAGTCGATACATTAGGATAGAAATGATTAGAAAAATTTGCTTTGTTTTCTTTCATGCCCCATTCTGCCTTTCCCCATTGGGTCTCTTAAACAAGATTATTAATAAACTATCTTGAAATTGGGAGCTGGAGTCTGATGTGTGTTTGTGACACTTTATAGGAGAGTATATTCCCCCCCCCCTACGCTGTGGCTCAGTCTCTTTGATCCCATGCTACGCATTCATGTCTAGGGAGAATTGGAGGGGAACCAGCTAGCTTGCTCCCTATGAGGGATAAGCATGGGCTGGATGTTCCCTCATCTCCCTATCTAATATCACTCTCAGCTCAAGTTTAAAGGAGTGCAGGGTCTGTTGATAGCATACCTCAGTTTGGGTGCTTTTGAGTGCTTTGCTACAAGTACTAATTTCCATAACATAGACATTAGCCTTGAGATTTTAGCCTTTATTTTGCAAGACTTCTTTTTCCTCCTGAAAGGTAATATAATTTAAAATAGGAGTGACTGGAAATCGTGCTAGCTCCAAACATTCACATGAGGGACCATTTTGCAGGTGGGTTTATTTTATTTTTAAAAGAAATATTAATCACATCTGAACCCTGCCCTTCTTTTAAGAAGCACAGGGTGGCTTAAAATTTTATACTCTCAGATCTATTAGGGACATCTGAAGAGCACCTGATGAACTTTAAGACTGTTCGAGTAGTTTAACCCAAATATATTTGATCCAAGGCCATCAATCAGTTTGCCACAGAACACTGGTTAATTCAATAATCTGGAACCTATAGCCCTCCATATGTTGTTCACCTACAACTCCCATGAGCCCCAGACAGTATGGCCGATGGTCAGGGATGATTGAAACTGTGGGACTTCATCTGGAAGTGCTACAAGTTCTCAGTCTCTGGATTAAATTCAGGTTACCAGATGTCCCCGTTTCCCGGGGACAGTCCCCGGATTTATACATCAGTCCCCATACAAAATCCACTGAAGTTGAAAAGTGTCCCCGGATTCATTGAAAAAAATCTGGCAACCTTAGATTAAAGTCCTCTACCAATGAGCACTTTTCAGGCCTAAAACATGGGGAAGCTGGAAGCAAGTGTCAAATCTCTTTTTTTTAACTAGCATGGATTTATTTATCTTCAGGATTTCTGCTTCTCCTTTCATCTTGATGGCCCTCTCCTTGTTCTTCCTGAAACACTGACTTAGCAACTGGATATCATTAGTAATGGTCAGAACTCTAGAGTGTATGGGGGTCACCAGAACCAGAGGTACTGAATACTTGCAGATACATTTCAAACAAGTAAGCTTCTCAGAACGGGATGTTTGCATGCCATGAGTCCTTTGGACCTCCAATAAAAAAATGAACTCAGTTGATTGGGAAGACAAGTCTGGATTGGGAAGACAAGTCCTGTCTGGAAGGAAGTTGAAAATGGGAGAAAACAATTCTTTGAGAAAAGAAATTTCATGACCAGAGGCTCCTGGAAAGCAAAACAGCAGTGTCCGCAAGTGATTGATTTAGAACAGGGGAAAAGCTTCATTGTAAATAGTGCAGTCATCAGAGTCCTTTCCATAGTGCTGGCTAAAATTATTTATTAAAATATTTATATTCTACGCTTTCTATCACAACAGCAGAACCTACAAAACAGCTATTGCTGCTTGTTGGTGCTACCATTTAGGTGGTACTGCTAACGTAATGCTAAACATCTTAAAACATAGAAACAATACAGTCTAGTTCAGAAGAATTTATGTATTTGTTTGTAATATATTTAATCTGCCCTTCATTAGGTGGTTGCAGGGCAGAAATAATTACAACAAAATCCAGAAACCAGTCCAATTCTCCCACTGGCAGACTAGCTTCAGATTGTACAGAGGAATATAGTTGGGCATAGAATTAATACATCTATAGCACTAGCAGAAGGGAGAACATTTTTCATCACAAAGACTGCATACTTTTAGGGTTGCCGTGCATCTGGAATTTCCCAGAGATGACCCCATTTTCAGGCTTAAAAATTCTGTCCATTTTTTTAGAATTTGCAAAAATGTCTCGGTTTCTTTGTTTGGTCTGACCTGCCCCCAGCCTCCTTGTTCTCCGCTTGCTAAGACCTGCCTGTCTTGCATCACTGTCTCTTCTCCTTCCCACCTCTTTTCACCACCCCGCCCCTCTCTGCTGAAGCCACCTGCTGGGCAGTGAGGGGCTGGCAGTAGCTGTGGTGGCTGGGGCTAGACTCGGCTGGGTACAGACCCAGCAGAGGGGAGGGGAGGGCTGGGACTGAGGCAGCAGTTCCCTCCGGATTGGACTCCTGATTCCCCACCCCCCACCCCGCTCCAGATCCCTCCTTCCTTCTTTTCCTCCCTCCTCACTCTTGCATTATTTTGCAAACTTTGGGGTGGGTGGGTAATAGAGTTTTTTAATGGGCTGTGTGTATGCTGGGGGAAATCTCTCTTGAGCAGCCAGAGAGCTCTTCACTTGGCTTCCCCACCCTTTCCTCGCACTGGGAAAAGGTTTTCTAAAAATCTATACAGTGGTACTTCGGGTTACAGATGCTTCAGGTTACAGACTCCGCTAACCCAGAAATAGTACCTCAGGTTAAGAACTTTACTTCAGGATGAGAACAGAAATCGTGCTCCAGCGGCGCAGCGGCAGGCCCCATTAGCTAAAGTGGTGCTTCAGGTAAAGAACAGTTTCAGGTTAAGAACAGACCTCCAGAACGAATTACGGTAAGTTATTAACCCAAGGTACCACTGTATAGTTTTTGGGGGCTTTTTTTCAGGCAGGGGTGTATTGAATCTGAATAATCAGATATATAAAACTATTTTCCACCCTTATCACCCAGTTTACATGATCTGGAACCTATATTATTCCCTTCCTTCGTTCTGCATATAGCATGTCAATAAGATACCTCTCCTCTGCATCTGCCCCCCCCCAGCAAATTTTTAAGTTTCGTGGTGACTTTTTCTCTTGGGTGTCCTCTTTTTTGCTCTTCAAAATATGGCAACCCTACTTTGCAACCTTCTGAGGGCCAAATGTTGGTTTTGGGTGTGGGGAGAAGCCAAAGTGGGTAGAACAAATGATGCTATTTTTTACTTTTGTGCAATAGATTTGTCTCCACACATATTCTTTATCTTTATTCAGGAAAGCAAAATGCATTATGATAGTTCAAAGACACATTCTAGTCTAGCAAAAAAACCCCACCAAACCACTCAAGGAATATGCAAAACAAGACTGGTGAGTGATGTAGCCTGAGGAGACTGCCGAGGGCCAGGTAGAGAGACCTGAGTTCATAATTGGCCTCTGGGCCTGAAGTTTCTGTCTCAGTATTCAAACTCTTTTGTTAATATTGTCATGCTAAGCTTTGCAGCAATCTTCTAAGTTGGGCTCGTTATTTTTATCCTTATATTGCACATTGAGAGAGGTGGGTGTTATCTAAGGCCTCCTCATGTTCTAGAACACACAAAGCAACAAGATCACTATGAGAGACAGAGATACCATACCCTACAAGTGTCCCAAATTTCCCAGGACACTCCCGGAATTACAGAAGCCATTCTGGCTTCTGATTTGATCCCGGAATGTCCTGTCCCCCCCCCCTCCAATTCCTCCACTGCTAAACCACATTGCTGTGCAAGTCAGTTGCCTCCTGCAAGAGCAGCCTCCAACATTCCTCTGATGAAAATTGGGGTTCGTGTCTTTTGGTGCTGTGCTGCCACGTGAGCCAGCTGACTCATACAGTAGCGTGGCACTAAAACACATGTGTCCCGATTTTTATCAAAGGGATGTTGGAGGATATGGAGGTACCATTGTGCTAGCAGCAATGTTAGCTTAAGACCTGTTGTTCCAAGTGACACTCTTGAATGAGATTCTTTCTGTTGCCCTTCCTCTTGGCAAGCTACCATTGATTATTGGAAGAACATGTGGAAATACCTTTACTATATGAGAGCCAGTGTGGTGTAGTGGTTAAGAGCAGTGGACTCGTAATCTGGTGAACCGGGTTCGCGTCTCTGCTCCTCCACATGCAGCTGCTGGGTGACCTTGGGCTAGTCACACTTCTCTGAAGTTTCTCAGCCCCACTCACCTCACAGAGTGTTTGTTGTGGGGGAGGAAGGGAAAGGAGAATGTTAGCCGCTTTGAGACTCCTTCGGGTAGTGATAAAGCTCTCTTCCTCTTCTATATATGAAATGAAATCTTATCAGACCCTATAACGCCCTTAATAAAGGCAGTGGACATGATCCAGTGGGACGTTCTTAAGCAAGTGTATTGAAATCAAGGGGGTTGCACCAGAGCAGTGGGGCTTGCACAAGAGCACTTTCCTCTGGATTGTTCCCAGTGTGCCAGTATATATTAAACTTTTACTGACGTTCTAGCAAGAAGGTACGGTTGTTAGCGGAGCTGTTTAGTGAATAACCAGGTGATGAAGCAACTACATAAATGCCGGGGGGCGGGATATCCCTGGATAAACAAAGCAAATGCGTTCACATTGCCTTTTGCAGACATATAAATATTTAATAATCATCTGTCTACGGTGTGTGTGTGTGTGTGTGTGTGTGTGTGTGTAAATCTTTAAATAGACTGTTCCAAAGGCCAGAACCTGAATTTTAATTGATACACATTAGTCAATGTGGCTTTTTCTTTGGTTGAATGGTTTTATCTCTTCTAGGCAATTCTTTTCAAGACTTATATCTCTGATAAAACCTGCATTTTAAATGAAAGAAGGTTCTTTTTTTATTGTAGCCAAAGAAGGAGCCAAACGTTTGCAGCTCAGATTAGATTGCCTTGATCCACTTGTTATCTCAGCAAGAAATACAGAGTAGTGTCCATGCAAAAAGTCTCTGTGCATGCGTGCGTGTATGTGCAGAACAAAGTCTATGTGTACATACACTTGTGATTATGAGCAACCCCCTCATATTATTATTATTATTATTATTATTATTATTATTATTATTATTATATCAAAACGCTTTTAATGTGTAGTCTTTATGTTCTTCAATGCTTTCTTATTAATACTGCATCCACCAGCCACATGTATGTCCAAACCTGTGTTTAATTTTTCTCCCTTTTTCTGGCCACGTAGCTCAAGGCACCTTGATTCAACTGTCCCTTTGGATGTACCTTCTGTATCTCACATGAGCCAATTTCAACCGTCTAAGTGCTCAAATTGAGCTATTTTGCTCTCTGTAAAAATAAACCCAGGACCATTATGTGTGATTTTTCATTCACACACACACACACACACACACACACACACACACACACACTCCCCATTATTTTCTCCCTCCTCTCCTTTTCTCAGCAGCCCCGGTGAATGCAGAGTGGCAACATTGTGGAGACCGTTGTGTTCACTCCAGGCATGTCAACTTCAATCTGCTGCGATTTGGTGTGAAATCTGTGCCATGGTGCGGGGCAAGAAAGGTCAACCCCCCATAATTGATGTTGCTTATTCATCTGCTTCCCGTGTATTTTTTCCCCTCTCCTCTCTACACGCTGGCCTTTGTTTGGATAAATTGTTTGAAGATTTACTGTAGTCCTTAAAGCCTGAGACGCAGCTCCTGCCGCTGCCCAGCTTCAGTGTCCTTTGCTAGGCAGGAGGCTCTGTTTGGATGACACACAATGGCATGCACACACTCACAGAAGGAAGGAAGGAGGGAGAGAGAGAGAGAGAGAGAGAGAGAGAGAGAGAGAGAGAGAGAGAGAGAGAGAGGAGTTCCCCCCAAAGACAAAACCCAGAGGACATATTTGAGTGTACCAGTTGCGACAGTTTTTCAGGCCGATTCACTATAAAATCAAAGTCGTGTTATACAATGTCTTAATAGCTATTTAAACCCCAAAATATTATTTTTAGGAACTTAGGCTGAACCAAGGGTGAAAGGGCAGGGGCTGCAAGAGTTTGAGAGAAAGGGAGAAGTGATCTTTCGAATTCCCTTATTGACAGTTTTCAAATTATTTCAAGAGGTGGAAACCCCTAATGATGATGACTGATGTGGCAATTTATCCTATTTTGGGTCATTACCTTTATTCTGCTTATGGCAGCAAATGACTTCATTTACAATATATATATAAATATTATATTACTGAGCTGATCTCTTTGGCAACTTGAGGGGTCTTAGCCATGGATCTGAAAGAAATCAATGGTTACTAAATGGCAGAATTTCAATGAATGTAAGTGAAAGAGATTTTGAGTACTGCAAAACGAGTATAAAAGATATTTTTTTAAATGTAGTATGCATCCTTGTGATTGCAGCCATGGAAAAAAATATGCATATTGAACTCCTTATAAAAGGAAGCTTTTTAAAACAAAAACAAAAACAAAACAAAACAAAACCCAGAAAGGGCTACCTTCTGTAGATCAGAAGAAAGGGTGGGGGAGAAGGCTCCCATCACCCAGTAATCCTGCCTGTAGATTGAATAAAATAGTTTGAAATCATTGTTTTGATTCCCATTGACTGAAGGCTGGAGTAGCTTTATTGGTTAAGCTGTTAAGTCTGCCGCAGTTTAAACACTTCTTTCCTGGTGCGCCCCTGCTTCAATTGACCTTGAGATGCGTTATCTTTAAGTCGTGTTTTGTTTTTGAAAGAAACATGTATTGCTTTAGATGCCCAAGGCTGCTTCATGGTATAGGTGCATATATTGTTGTTGTTGTTATTATTATTATTATTATTATTTAGACAACATGCATAGGAACAAATAAGCATATGTTACACACGACAGAACTTTTTCTTCCTTGTAAAGCACAAAGAGAGTGGTGTACAACCCACTATTTTTAGCATATTTGAGGACAAGTGTATTCAGAGGATATACTGGGAATTGAGAGTTTTGGGTTTCAAATCCCTTCTCAGCCAGTGGATTACCCTGGACAAAGTGAACTTTCCCTTTCTTTCCAGGGTTTCTTCTCATTTCTTTTTCTAGGGATACTGTAAGGACAAACACGATAAGGAATACAAAGCCTTTGGTTTAAGAAAAATACACTTACTCTTTTTTTATATGAAACCCTACAACAAACTGAAATTACATTTATTTAATCGAATTATATTAATAATAAACAAACACTACACTGCAAATATAAAAGCAATATATTCAACTGCACATCTAAATAAGTGCATTTTAAAATCTTACCTGCATATTAAATGCTATTTAAAAATAATTGCTGTTGCCGTTGGTTGATATTACTATTGTTATGGCTCCAATTTGTTTTCAGAATGATTTCTTCAATAAACACCCTGGGAAGCGGGGGACAGGACCATGCACCAATTTCTCTGCCTAAAGATGTAATGATAGTAAGAAGCTAAAATCCTGTGTTTGCTAAAGAATCATTACATTAGCAGGAATAACAGGGTAAAAGAAATTCTTTTGAAGCTGAAAGTAATTGACAATAAAATCCAGACAACCAAAATTATATAGAATGCTCCTTTTGCTGAAATAAAGGCCAAATTTATAAGCCGTGTTTTCAGGTTTACTCAAATACAAATTGTTCTTTTCATAGAGATATTGGTAACGCACTAACTGCATTAATGTAGTGACTAATACAGCGATCTTTCAGATTTAGTGCTATCACCACCACAGCACAATATTTTTCAATAATATCCCCCTTTCTGTTATTTTTCATGCTTTCGGTGATTAAGTTACAACTGTGTTTTGTATAGTAATTTATTTGGGGGGCGGGGGATCCCTAGGAGCTGGCCTTTTCCTTCTCAGTCTCCAGTGAAAAAGTCCCTACCTAATTTCTCTTTAAAAAGAGTTTTCTATTGCTTTTTGATGCAGGATTAAATATAGATACAATATAGTCTACACAAAGAGCAGGTAAAACAGTAAAAAAAAATGTCCATGCGTTGTAAGACTTAAGATAGTGCCTGGGGAATAACTTGTTTGAATGCTGGAGGTGGGGAAGAGTGTGTGTGTGTGTGTGTGTGTGTGTGTGTGTGTGTGTGTGTGTGTTGGCTTTGGCTGGTGGTGATGGAGAATCCAAAATTCTCCATCTTCTGCTCTTTTTTCCATGTGCATGTTTTTGTCTAAATGTTACATGGGGTTTATGAATACTGTATGCAGATCCCTTGTGTGCAAACTGAAATGGTACACTCCAGGAGCTGTTCTACTGTGTAATCTGCTGTAGAGATAGCCTTGCTCTTGCAAATTCATCTTAAGAGAAAGGTGGACCGATAAGCCCTACCTGCGCTATAAATTTAAAGCAATATCATAACACTTGAAGCAGTCATAGGTTCCCCCAAGGAATCCTGGGAACTGTAGTTGGTTAAGGGTGTTGACTGAGGTACTTTGCTTCCCATGGAAGAGCTCATTGAAAGTGGGGAGGGGAGAAGCATTCTTGTCCATGAAATGTTAAAAAAAAAAAGAATGTAAGAGGGGGGAAGAGTGGAAGAGAAAAAAGTAGCCTTGTGGGGCAAAAGCAGCAGGCAACTGTTCTGGTGGTGCTTATGGACTGTGGGCATGTGTGGAATAGTGTGGGAAGAAGCAGAGGGTCAACCTGTTTGCTGCTGTTTTTGTTTTGCTGCCCGCCAGCCATCTGGAGCAGTAGGCAGGAAGTTACTTTTTTGTGGTGTGGAAGGAGGAAATCACCTTTCTTTCCTTTTGCTGCTTGCTAGTCATGTGGCAGGCAGCTGCTTGAAGGGCTTTTTGAAAAGCAAGGTGAAGGAAGAAATTCAGTAATAATGTCCTGCTGCTGCTGTGTTTGCTTTGCTGCCTGAATATAAGGGTGAGGGGAGGATATGGCAACATTTTCTTGGTTCTGTTGCATGCCATGCCACAGGAATTGCTTGAAAGCTGTTCGAGGGGGGACGCAGTACAGACGTGTCATCATTATTATCTTCATTAGTGCCTTTTTCTGGCTTGTTCCAAAGTTGTTGGGAGAAGGAGGGGCCCAATGAAGTATTACTACTACTACTACTACTACTACTACTACTACTACTACTACCTTGTTCCCAAAAAGAGCCCAGGGTGGTAAACAAACCAATAATAACACCCTGAAGCAATTCCAGCATGGATCAATGTTGGTGGTGGAAGGGGTAATGTTTAAAGCGTTAATCTGGTCTACCATCTTGATTCAAAATAGTACCTGGTGTTCAAATATAGACAGAGGATGCCACCTCCAACTCAGGAACCTTTGTGCCAAGTTTAGTAGAAATTTATTGAGAGGCACTCAAATTGGTGCAGATTGGAACCGTCCTGCCAGACTGAGTGACAATATTTCCAGAGGTGTTCAAATCAGTGTACTTTGGACCTGTAATACCAGGTAAAAGGTGACGTAACACAATAGTCACTTTTTGGTCCTCCATCTTTATTCAAAATGGTACCCAGCATCCAATCATCAAATAAATCTACCAGCCCCACCTGGAAACCCTCATGTCAAGTTTCATGATAGTATCTGAAGAAGTGCCCAAACTGGGCTAAATCATGCCAAAGTAACATTTTGGTCAGCCATCTTGATTCAAAATGTCACCTGGCATCCAAACATAGATGAAAACTGCTGCCCCTTCTTGGGAACCCACACAACAAGTTTGTTAACAATATATTGGGAAGCGTCCAAATAGAACAGACAGCGACACATTTTCCATAATATATTGTATATATTTATATCCTGCTTTTCCTTTATAAAGCTCAGTGTGGATTAGTCCCAGTGTCTCCCCATCTAGGAAATGATCGTCTCCACATATCAGCAGTAGGACTGCGTGCTCCTAGACATGACCAGTCATTTCTGGCCTGGCATAATTTCCTGTCAAACATTTTGTATATTGCTGACATTTGACCTTGTTTGCATGTATAATTCTAAAGCAACTATATTTAAATGACTCCCTTGCAAATTATGTGCAATCATAGTATAGTCTCCCTAATACCTTTATTTGACTTACGAAAATTGACATAAAGTCATTAGTAAGCTTTTGAGTTCCCTGGACGTCTTTATCTAGGAGGATATTAAACAAAGCAGGAGAAATGTAAGCTAGGCATATTCTTTCCCAAAGTATGCAGTTTATAAACAGCCTACGTTTCAAAACAGTCGTGCAGCAGTGTGTGGATGGCTGTTTTTGTCTTTTGTAAAAACTCTTAACTCTGAATGGTTTTTGTAAATATTCAATCGACTTCAGCTTGCAGTGTGATGTCACAAAGTGACAGACTGCTCCCCCCCCTCTGCTTTTCATCTTTTCACTGTCAAAATGCACCCTTTGGCAGGATATTTTTCAATGGCTAAATGTGAGGCTGAGACACATTGCTCAGGGTTTCCTCCTTCATAATTCCAGCTTTGTTCCATCTTCATCGTGTGTGTGTGTATGTGTGTATATATATGCTGAGATACACACACACACACACACGGAGATCTCCCACTGAAATGATTATTTTTACTGCTTTCTTTTTTCTCAAGTTAGTTTTACTATATGGATCAAATTTTTGGGATTTTATGATGACAGCTCATGACTGTGGCTGTGCAAATAAGAACTCTATTTATGTGAGATAAAATATATGTGTATTAATACTGAAAATCCTATGATAGACACCAACAACTAGAGGCCCTTGGGACAGATGTTGCCCCCTGGGCTGGCACCCACCACTCCATGTAACCAGCCTAGAAGCAATATGAAGGAGCAGCATTTGTGATAATAGGAACTGGTAGCAGGTCTTTTTGGCAGACTTGGTCATCCTTCTATCTTTGGAGACGATGGAAGAGTGAGCCTTTTGGGAGTAAAGGCAAACTATTGGATATTACAGTGCCTGCTGTGGCTGTAGAGACTTGATGCAGGAGAGACATGTTTTTAGCAAGTGGTGCAGTTGAGGGCCTCCAGTTTTGCTGCTACAGGTACACCGTGACACAATATGTAGTGTAAATTGTGGTGATGGAAAGCTATGCTGTAAGTACTCAAAGGTACTCTGTATGAGCTCATGACATGTTCTCAAGCCCGCCCCACAGGCATGATGACAAACACGGTGCCTTGCTGAGATGAGTGTGCTGCAGTGGGCTAATGATTACATAAAGAGGTAAGCAGCACATGCTAGCGTTATCACCACAGTCTTTCTCCACTGTCTCTCCTTGGAAAGGGGGTGGAAGATTTAATGTGAGGCTAAGCAAACTCCAAGGATGTGGGTGGTGCTGTGGTCTAAACCACTGAGCCTCTTGGGCTTGCCGATCAGAAGTTTGGTGGTTTGAACCCCCACGACGGGGTGAGCTCCCATTGCTCATTCCCAGCTCCTGCCAACTTGGCAGTTTGAAAGCATGCCAAAAAGTGCAAGTAGATAAATAGGTACTGCTCCTGTGGGAAGGTAAACGGCGTTTCTTTTTTTTTTTTCTTTTAAAGATATTTATTAAAGTTTTCAAAATGTTACAAAAAGAAAAAGAAAAAATACAAAGTAAAAACAGTTAAAAACAATTCAATCTTTCCGTATCTATCTTTCATTTGCTTGTTCCCCAGACTTCTCACACCTCCCTTTTTTGTATTCCAGTTCAATACTTAGTTGGTTCAGCAAATCCTTTCCCTCTTTGTTTTATCCTAATCTTTAATCTTAATATATTATAACTTTAGATTATCACCTGATAACAATCCATTTTTGCACATCTTTATAACATTACTGGTAAATGGCGTTTCTGTGCCCTGCTCTGGTTTCGCCAGAAGCGGCTTAGTGATGCTGGCCACATGACCTGGAAAAACTCTCTGTGGACAAACACCAGCTCCCTCAGCCTGTAAAACAAGATGAGCACTGCAACTGGACTTAACTGTCAGGGGTCCTTTACCTTTACCTTTTAAGCAAACTCCAGAACTGGGATGGGGAGCCTGTGGCCCTCGAGACGCTGTTGGACTACAATTCCCATCAGCCGTCACCCATGGTCAGGGATGATGGAAGCTGCAGCCATGCAATAATTGGTTCCCTGTTCCTGTTCTATAACCAGAGGGCAATTATTGTGAATCTCAGATGGTTCAAGATGCGGTCTTCCTGTAGGCCAACATCTGGCTACGGTAGTAGCTGAAATCTGACTTTGGAAATCTTTAGTTTAAAGATGTTATTCTTGGTTTGGCTTTAGAAGCATTTCCATCCCTTCCGTTTAGAACATTGTATTCTCTATGCCCTTCGGTTATGCACACAACACCCATTAGTGCTGGCAGGCGCTCTGTGCTTGTGTTGTGAAAGCAGAATAGACCCCTGTGTCGTAATGATATGTTAGATCGCCTCTCATAGCTGTGTGTGAGATTCCTGATCTATTGTGCCAAAGAAACTACATGAGTGAGAGTTGCTGTCAAATTCAGAAGAAAGTGAGAACTTTAAGTCCTCTTATTTGAAAAACACTTTTGCTGCAAGAGGTGTAATTTATTATTATCACTGTAGGCAGAAGGTTCATAAGAAACATGAGCCACACAGCGCCCATATTGACTGAGTGTTCAGTTAAAAACCTTAAGATCAAAACATAAGCTTCTGTCAGTGTAAACTGCTGTTTGATTTTTGGTGTGTGTGTGTGTGTGTGTGTGTGTGTGTGTGTAATCACCTATAAAACCTAGTGTTTTGTTCCCAGTAATATTTAGTCATAATCAATATACTTTTCCCATAGTGTGTGCTGCTGATTTTATAAACCTTTGCAAAGAAGCCTTTCATCATCAGTAAACTTACCTCAAGGATACATTTTTAACTTGATTTAAAAAAGGAAAAGAAGCATTAACAGCCATTTTTTATTTCTAAAAAAAAAAATTGTTTGTACTCTGCCTAACAGACACCTGGAGAGAGAAATGAAAACAAACCAGTTCCATTATTTATTCTGCAACTTGTCAGTTTGATTAGTCGCCTCTCTCCCTTCTAAGAGAACAGTGGATCATTAAATGATGTCCGTGCTTAAATGCAGGAACCCTGCCTTGTGTCTGTTAATGCATAATTGGACTGTCTTTTAATACATGCGGAGGCACTTGTTTCTGAATATAAACCCTGCACCTCAACAGGTCAGGGAGATAGTGAAAACCTGTTTGTTGTCTGGCTTTGTCTTGGCAAATAATGGAGTCACTAATCTACTTGATCTCTCTGAGTCAGATAAAGAAGAAAGTGAGCGATGCATACATTTCAAAGATGGAAGGCACTTGTAAAAGCAATTTCTTTGGAGGGGAAAAAAAACCTAGAGCTAAGGCTGTTGGAAACCTTTTAATTAGTACTAATTACCTCAGCAGAAAAACGTTGGAGGCTTGAAAGGATTTGTGTCAGCAAGTGAAAGATCAAAGATTGTGGCGCTTGCATTTTAATCTGTTGGCTATAAAAACGAAGAAGGGGGTGGTAATGGGGCCCAAGAGAATGACAACCCAGGTGGTTGAAGGCCTTAATCCCTTCTTTACTGCTAAAGCCTGAGGCCTAGTTCCAATTACATAATAAGATGATTTAATTTTTGCTTTAATTTTTACCAAATAATAAAAAATATCCCTGCTCCTTTACCTTTTGGTAAGGACAAGACATTGTTTCACTAGACGCGCACTAAGCTAGTTTGTCTTCTGATATTTTCAGTTGATACCCATGTGGTTGATAATGTTTCTGCTGACGTTTACACCTTGTAAGATATGAACCTTTGAGCAGGTACGTGAAATGTACATGGGACATCAGAGTACCTGTAGATTCCTATCAGTAACTTACCATCACATAGGGGCTGGCGCACAGATAATAATGCTTCCATTCCAATTGCATAACCACATCGGAACACGTTACTTCCCCACGCCACCTTGGGAACTTGAATTCCAGAGCCTAAACATAGCAAATTGTTGCACTACTTGTAACAGTAACCATGGTTATGTCTCATCAGGTTCCCACTTAAAACAAGATGCAAACCTTGGTCTCAGATTCTGGGTTAAGCAGGAACCAAGGTTAGCTTGAATCCTGGCTAATGCTGATGTAACAATTGCACACATCCACCCACATGGTTGCTGAATGTCAATTTTTTGAAAATACATTCTTAATAATATACTGCCCCACCTTCCAAAAAAGAAAAATGTAATACAGTGGTACCTCGGGTTACATACGCTTCAGGTTACATACGCTTCAGGTTACAGACTCCGCTAACCCAGAAATAGTACCTCAGGTTAAGAACTTTGCTTCAGGATGAGAACAGAAATCATGCTCCGGCGGCACGGCAACAGTGGGATGCCCCATTAGCTAAAGGGGTGCTTCAGGTTAAGAACAGTTTCAGTTAAGAACGGACCTCCGGAACGAATTAAGTACTTAACCTGAAATACCACTGTATTGCATTGCTATAAAGCCAGCTTCATAAACATTGGTGCTATATTGGGGGTAAAGGTATAGGTAAAGGGACCCCTGACTGTTAGGTCCAGTTGCGGATGACTCTGGGGTTGTGGCACTCATCTCGCTTTACTGGCCGAGGGAGCCGGCGTACAGCTTCCAGGGCATGTGGCCAGCATGACTAAGCCGCTTCTGGCGAACCAGAGCAGCGCATGGAAACACCGTTTACCTTCCCACCGGAGTGGTACCTATTTATCTGCTAGCACTTTGACGTGCTTTTGAACTGCTAGGTTGGCAGGAGCTGAGACTGAGCAACGAGAGCTCACCCTGTTGCGGGGATTCGAACCACCAACCTTCTGATCGGCAAGCCCTAGGCTCTGTAGTTTACACCACAGCGCCACCCGCTACAATCCCCTAATAGTGTCCCACAGGGCAGGAACAAATTTGCCAAACAACTGTTTTCATGTTAGCATACACAAAAACATGTTGTATCAGATATGACTGCTGCTGTTCTCATGGGTATGACCTGCATCCTTTCTGATGCATACCCTCTCAGCCCCCCCCCCTTTGGTTCAGTGACCCCATCTTGTCTGCAATTGCAGTTTCCCCAAGAAATTCTGGAATCTTTTGTCCTAATGTACAGTTGCTTAAGAATGTTGGGTTGGCTGCTCTGTTTATTCCCAGGCTTGGGCATGAGGCCTTTAGCCTAACCCTGCTCCCAAAGTCTCCCACATGTGCCAGCTCATCCTTCCATTGCCCAGCAGGCACTTCTAAGTGTTCTGATGGGGTTGGCATGTGTTGCCATTCCCTGTTCAGATCTTATAGTCTATCCATTATTAGCTCCCTGTGACACATCTGGCCTTTCTGATGTGTGGCCTTTCTGGGTTCACAGTGGCTCCTGCTGCTGCACCTGTGCTAGAAAGCCCTTCAGCAAATCCCTCACTTCCAAGCACTCTGCCTTCTTGAACCTACGTGCAACTGAATGAGCACCCTACCAAGGAAAGTTACTCTTTAACTGATAAAGCTGCAGTGTCTTCGGTGGGATTGCCACTGAATGTCAACGCTTGCAGCCTTGCGTAATATATGCTAACAAAATTTAAGCTCTATAAATTCTGCAGGTGTCATATTTATCATCATCTTCCTCCTCCTCTTCAGTCCTATTATCAGTCTGTATATCTGTAACCTACAGAGCTGTTCAGTCTTTTAACCACCTTTCCCAGCAAAAGGTCATCCACTTAAGAGTAAAGGCATCTATAAAAAAAAAAATGGGGATAGCAATAGTCTTTGAAAGTCAAAGCAAGGTGTTGTAAGATGTGAGGGGGTGGGGGCAGGAGAGGGTGGAGAGATGAAAGGGAAAGGGAGCTGCTTTTTAAGAAATGTCAAGAGACATGCAACAAATGGGAGAGCGAAAGGTTGGCATGCTTGATTTGGAATGCCACAAAGCTATTTTTATTTTTATTTTTTAAATACCTTTGGCAAGTGGCTATGATGAGGAGCCATATGCAAATTCTTAAAGAGTCAGATCCTAGCTTATGCACACAGTAGAACAAATGATTTTTATTGATCTGAGCCAATGATGCATATAGGCCCTTTGAGCTGAAATCTTCAGAGGGGCCAATTCACAGACCACTTACATTCCGTGGTAAGCAGCCATTAAATTAGCTCTGCAACTTTAAAATGAAATTGGGAAAAGTCAGTGGAGAATGGAAAACTGTGGCAGAATTATATGCATAGTTATGTTTTCCACTCTCTTTCATATTGTTTGCATCCCCCCTCCCCAAAATGTAACACTTTGTTTCAGTTAGGAACAGGCTTACATGTTGGCATAGCGGGGTTATGTTATACAAGGAATGTGGCTTAGTTGTGGTGATTTTGAGCCACCTTCTGGCTTATTAGTCCTCAAAGAGGAAATGGGGGGAGCTGATGTGGTCTTTTACTCTTCTCCTTCAGAGTCCAGAGCTACAGACTGCAGACGTTTTTTGCTGGGACATCCCCTCTTCACTAACCAGCTCCGCAGACTTCCTTCATACCCACCCATGTCCAAAGTCTGTTTCAGGGGCCTAATCCAGCCCGCTGGTCTGTTCAATCCGGCCCCTGTGCCAGTTTATTTCCTGGGATAAAATCCCCCCTAAAAAAACCCCTCAACAACTTCAATCCTAAAAAAAGGTTAACAACTTTGGTTGGCCCTTTGGTCGGCCCTCACAGCCCTTCACTTCATCAAATCTGGCCCTCTTTGAAAAAAGTTTGGACACCACTATCCTAGAATGATTCTCCTCCTCTGTTGGGAACTCTGGGGTGAACATTGGTCTCTTCATTTGTTAATATTTTGCTCAGTAACACCTTTCCCCCCGCCCACCAAATGTTTTTTTGTAACTAATACAAAATGTAGCTATTAATGTATTGCTGTAGCTCACAACCAATCAGGAAATGGAAACATTCAGAAATGATTAATTTGAAAAGGAGTTGGAAATAATTTTGGAAGCCATCTTATTCCTATTGGATGGCAGTGCTTCTGTTTAGCTACAGGTATGGTCAATCAGTAGACTATAACTTGGTCAGCTAGTATTTGGGAATAACCATTTCACTGACCTTTATGTTTTAGTAAACATAAACTGCAGAGGAGTGCAGCCACTCTTGTGTTGATATAATTATTCATACTTGCTTTAGGAAGTGTGAAGTCTGAGTAGATCATATGTGTTAAAAACACATTGCTATGATAAAGCTCATTTCAGTGCTTTATTAGATCAAGCTAAATACGTATTAAAAAATTGCAAGGGCATATCAAACGGAGTATATTGTTTTTGCTTTTTTCTAGACAGATGAATACAGTGGCCATTAAGTTTTAATTATCTCTTATCTGCTGCTACCATGGCAATAAACATTACAAAAACTGTATAGCAAGATTTGATATCATTCATTATTTGCCAAGGATAGTGTTGATTAGCAAGTCCACAAGGACTGAAGCACATATATTTCTGAATCCCCCCCAGTCATCTTAATATAATTTCTGTATTGTTTTAATACTGTTACGTTTTATTTTATGAACTTAGCAAGTTACAAAAAGTCTTCCTATGCAGAAGTATAAGATTTTCAGTGTTCTCTTTATATTGTTTTTTAAAGAAAGAGATAACTTAAAGCTATTGTTTATTTCTATGAATTTGAAAATGTTCATTAAGAAATATATATATTAATGGTGACTTGCACTTGAATTCATTTGACCAGCCTATATTTATGAAGAATTGGGTTGAGACCCTTGCGAGACAGTGTGGCCTTCAGAGAGGCACATATGCACTGCAGCTAGGTAGCTTCTGTGTCTGGTAACAAAGAATGAGGAGGTCAAAACCATCTCAGCGGGTCTAAGTCAGGTCAGTCTGAGGCAATGGTTGGAAGTAAAACTTGGTGCTGCTGACGAAGGGGGAAGTTGTGGCGGCAAGGGGGAGTCCTGTTCAAAAAGTCAGCTTTGTCAAAAGCTTCAGTCACTTTCTTACCTACAGGCAACCTCTGCTGATCCCAAGTCATTAATCGAACTGGAGAGCCGTCTTGACCCTGGCTCCTTTCCTTTGAAGTGTGATGTCCTCTGCTGCATGAGGAAATAATTTGCTGCCTGATTCAATGAGCCATCAGTAGAGCCAGCAGACCCAATGACATGTGAGAATATTAACCTCCTACCTTGAAGAGCTGTGAATCTTGAGAGGCAGTCTATAATTCACCCAGCACTCCTGAGCCTTACCTCTCCGTCTTTGTCTCTCTCCCCTCTCCTTGCTTTCTCACTCTCAAACCAGCACAAACGCACACACATAAGGAGGAGCAGGGCTTTGCAATCAGTGTTCTTTTAAATTTTCTTCAACAGAGGGAGCCTTCCCTGGTTTTCCAAGCGGTGAGTTAATTTCCTTTGGTGGTTATGCACAAAATTTATGCTGAAAAGCAGAATAGGAATGGACCACACATCTTATTTGATTTGTTAAAGGGTGTGTGGGTGTGTGTGGGTGTGTGTGTGTAAGCTTTTAAACAACACAGACATTATTGACCTAACATTGTGCTTGGAAGAAATATCCAAGGAATTTGGAGGGAAGCATAAAGATATAGATATAGATATAGATATAGATATAGATATAGATATAGATATAGATATAGATTAGATATAGATATAGATATAGATATAGATATAGATATAGATATAGATATAGATATAGATATAGATTAGATAGATATAGATATAGATATAGATATAGATATAGATATAGATATAGATGAGATGAGAAACTTGTGAAATCTTTCCAAGTGGGGGATTCGAGGCTCCAAGGAGAACATTGTAGGTTTGTTGTTTGTTGTTTTAGAGTATTTCCAAACTGCTTCTACAGTACTCATAACATTGTTGAAAAACCAAACAAAACCTTATGATTTAAATTAAGAGTTGTAAAATGTCACAACGAGACTATAGCATTAAGTAGGATCAGGTTGTAGAATGGACTGCACCATCTCAAGCTGCAAATGCAAATGGATAAAACTTGGTTACATTTGGGAAAAAATAGATTATAATCACATATAAAAGATGGGCTTTAAGGAGGTAATTGGAGGAAATATGAGTGGTAAAGGCAAGGAGTTATGGAAAGGAGGGGCAAATGATTTGGAGACAAAAGATGTTGTCAAGAAGGAAGTGGACAGCCAAGAAAGGCTGGTTGAAGATGATCAAAGGAGTGCCAGGTTACAGGCAGCATGGGGCTGAATTACCCATTTAAACCAAATGGCTGAATCTTCAGTTGCAGGTTTCTAATAATCTCTGCTGCAGTATTGATCAAATGCACACAATGTCAACAAATATATCAAGAAATAGCAGTAGAAATTAAACATCAAAACCTTCCCTGCCCTGTTCATCTGGGTTGGGTGCTGAAGTAACACTGTGGGCAGCAGGAAGTGGGGAGGGGAGGCAGAATAGGACCAATGGCTGGCTTTACCAGCCTTGTGTATCACGTGTCAGTGAGAGGTAGATTCCAGTGGGCTATAGAAGTCCAGGAGCCCACCTCCTCAGTTGAAGGCAGCTCAGCACTCACTCTCCCTTAGGAACAATGCAGGGGGAGTAAGATGTTTTCCCTTTAACCCACTGTAGAGTAGATGTGTTTTGTTTTGTTTTGTTATGTTTTGTGTTGGCCTGTTTTGCAGTGTTCCTAGAGTGTTCCTAGTACCACACAGATGTGATGGATGTATTCGTCATTAGGGAGGATTTTCTTTTAGGCTGGACGGTGAGGAGGGCTTCCCTCAACCTGCCTTTTGGAACTGTTTGGGTTGGAGGGTATGGGAACAGGGGCGAGAAGCCCCTTTAATAATAATAATAATAATAATAATAATAATAATAATAATAATAATAATAATAATAATAATTATTATTATTATTATTATTTACATTGGGAGTTAGCGCTGGCCCATTGCACACTGTTAGATAAATAGCATATAGCTAGATCAGCTAGATCAGCTCAGTTCTGTCTCCTTGTGCCCTCCTACTCTGGGTACAAGAGAACACACACAAATTCCTGTTTTAAAGCTGCCCAGCCATTTTTTTAAGCCAAATACCTTCCGTGCAGCCATACGTAGTGTATATCAGCACAGTGAGACAATAATATGGAGTGTAAAGCCATAAACATAGCTCCTGACCTCCTCCTCTCTCATAAACACAACATGAGTCATGTCCTGTTGCCCCAGAAATCAACATCCCCACATGTTCTTACTAGGGACAACCTCTGTATTAATGAACTTTTATCTTTCATTCTTTCAAATAATAGTGAAGATATTGCACGCTTTTCAACAAAAATTTGTCACAGGACACATTAAAAAGAAAATTAAAAGTATAAATTAGCCAATAAATATAGCAGTAGAAATTATATATTTAATCCAGGGTCTTTTAAGATAACTGAGGATCAAACGCTTGCCTGAACAGAGTTTTTATCTGCCCTTCTTCACATGCCAAGAAGACAGTCCTCCAGGTGATCTGGCTACCAGAACATCTCCTTTCCACTGGCTATCCAAAAACAGCTCACTGGTGGCAGTTCCTACACTGCCATGATACTGCAAGAAGCCTCGGGCACAATGTAGGAGAGCTCCCCCTAGAACTCCTTCCACTGTTAGCATCATTCCTCAGGAAAATGTGTTAATGCTGGTGAGTGCTGGAAGATCTATGGCATGGGAATTATTATTATTATTATTATTATTATTATTATTATTATTATTATTATTTATTATTTATACCCCGCCCATCTGGCTGGGTTTCCCCATCCACTCTGGGCGGCTTCCAACTGAATATAAAAAACAATACAGCATCAGACATTAAAAACTTCCCTAAAGAGTGCTGCCTTCAGTTGTCTTTTAAAAGTAAAATAGTTGTTTATTGCCTTGACATCTGCTGGGAGGGCATTCCACAGGGCAGGCGCCACTACCGAGAAGGCCCTCTGCCTGGTTCCCTGTAACCTTACTTCTCGCAATGAGGGAACTGCCAGAAGGCCCTCGGCGCTGGATCTCAGTGTCCGGGCTGAACGATGGGGGTGGAGACGCTCCTTCAGGTATGCAGGACCGAGGCCGTTTAGGGCTTTAAAGGTCAGCACCAACACTTTGAATTGTGCTCGGAAACGTAGGCAAACTAAGGCCCGGGGGCCAGATCCTGCCCAGTCGCCTTCTAAATCCAGCCCACGGACGATCCGGGAATCAGCGTGTTTTTACTTGAGTAGAATATGTCCTTTTATTTAAAATGCATCTCTGGGTTATTTGTGGGGCCTGCCTGGTGTTTTTACATGAGTAGAACGTGTGCTTTTATTTATAATGCATCTCTGGGTTATTTGTGGGGCATAGGAATTCGTTCACTCCCCCCCCCCAAATATAGTCTGACGAGGTCTGAGGGACAGTGGACCGGCCCCCTGCTGAAAAAGTTTGCTGACCCCGGTCTATGGCATGGGCTCCTGTGTCATGGCCCAGGCTTCTCTATGTTACCCTGCTGGCACCACAACTAGTGCTTTAAAGGCTCCCTCATTACCCGGAGCCAGACTGAAGATGCTTCGTGTGCCACACACTAGGAGCCAGAGCTCAGCTCACCCAGATGAACTCTGTAGGATTCTAGCCAGAGACTTGAGAAGAAAATGTAACTTTAAATGGGAGGATTGTTCCTGGCTGAGGATAGTAAAATACCTTGCTACTTTGAAGTGACTGATTCCCCCACCCCATGGAAGTCATCCAGCTTAGGAGAATTTATGAGAAACTTTGAAATACTTCAGCTTGAAATCCAAGGGCAGCAAAATGAAATATCCTTTCCTTGAAACATTTCCATATCATTCCAGAATGTGGACGGCTCTCTAAGGCGTATGTGGGTCAAGGGATAGCATGAGTCTTAATTGCAATGTATTTTACTCTAATAAGGTTGCCTTCAAGTTGTGAAATCATCAGCTGTGAACAATGAGAAAGCGATTCAAATGCAACTACTTTTACTCCTTTCCCACCATGCGTGAGTCCATCTGTTATCCGTTTGCACCTCTGGTAGCCGGTCACAAAGGCTGGTTTTCTGCTGGCCTCTCTCCACTTCATCTTTTTTATTAAGTTTATTAAAACTAGTCAGATTATACTTTTCTTATGGTGGAGGCTCCACTTGGTCCATTCATTATAGTTTCTTATCTTGGCAGGCAATCTCAATTGAAAGGCAGCTAGTCCATTATGCACATATGAAGCCCATCACTCCTCCAGCGATGGCCAATTCATCAAACATTTATCTTTTGCCCTCTGAGCAGTGCGTCAATTTGCTTGTCACTCCCCAGCCTTGGTTGTTGTGGAAGATGGGAGAAAAATTACTTTCTCTCCCCCCCCCCCCGCCACCATCCGTTTCTCACTACGCTAGAAGAGTGTGCTATATACTGCCTAGCTCATTCCATTTTCCTAGTTTTCTTTTAAAAGGGGTGGGGACTATTTACACTCTAATGCTCAAATTATAATTCAGAACGTTGCTGTTAAAGGTATAAGCACTACTATGCTGTTAACACCACTCTTGGTTTGAATGTAGTTGAACCATCACGCAGGTTCGCTGCATCCCCAAATGTAACTGCTAACATAGGGGTCGGCAACCTAAGGCCCATGGGCCACAAGCTGCCCACGGGGGTCGTTTAACCGGCCCACGAGCCGCCCCCTCGACGAGTCTCCACGTGCTGTGCTAAACTAGCGTGGCACAGGGACTCGCTTCTGCGGTGCCAGAAATCGCATCTGCATAGATGCAGACACCGGAAATTGTGGGTGCACTTGCTCATGTGTGCGCGATCCGGCCCATGGAGGGATCTGTGCTGGAGTGAACTGGCCCAGGCGAGGTAAACCTTGCCGACCCCTGTGCTAACATCTGATCATACAAAGGAGGGATAGTTTGACCCCACTTTTGAACTCGAAGTCCTCACATTGTTCTTCTTTTGGCTTATTATGGACCAGTGAAACCAGACGCCTTCATCTGCACCAGCTGCAATGAAACATGCCTCTCTCCTATTGGTCTCTACAGCCACACCAGGCACTGTAACTTCCCAATGGTTTGACTTCACCCCTCCCCCCATGGTGCACTCTTCCATTGTCTCTCGAGACAGATGGATGCCAGCAAAAGATAATATTATTTGTACCTTGCCCTTCCTCTGATAAGATCTAGGTGGTGCATCTAAATCCCTATCCATGTGACATGTGACAAGGGTCCCCTTAGTGGGGCTGTCTCCAGCGTCATGTGGCTTCCCTGCCCCCCTGACATCTATGCATTTATTCTCTCGGTTTGAACCATCGTGCAGATTTAGCGCATCCCAAGGTTTTACTGCTAGCACCTGAAAATCCAAAAGAGAGAGCCGCTTAAGCCTTTGGGAGGAAGGATGGGATAAATTTGATTAATGGTGGTGATGGTGACAATAATAATAGTAATACCTGTGCAAGTAGACTTTGTTCCAGCTTCTATGGATGGTGGCGTACATGCATAGAGTGTGCATATGCTGCTCCTGTCCAGATGTAGAACTACATGATATTGAGGGCACGACCAGCTGCTATGACAACAGATGTCACCTGGACACCCAGGAGGAAAAACTGGGTCTTGGATCACAACTAGACATATGACCTTTTTTGTAAGGGAAGAGTAAATCCTCATCCAGAATTAAGAGTTTGAAGATCTTATAAGTTTATATTCCTTTACGTACCATATTTTTCCATCCATAATACGCCCCCATGTATACGACCCCTCCAAATTAAGAAAACATCCCTCAGCACTACCCATGTATAAGACGAGCCCTAATTTTAAACCTAATTTTTTGGTGGAAAAAAACCCTAGTCTTATACATGGAAAAATACGGTAGTCTAGAAATTAAAATACTCATATTGCCATGCATTACAGCTGAATGCTAGAATAAATCTTCCTAGTCTGTCTGGAAATTATAATCTAGGCATTTTCTGATGAGCTTGTTGGCAAAGAGAAAATGGCTGATGCTGACCAGTAAAGCCCAAGCAAGTAAGGAAGTAGTCACACTTTGGCTGTTTGGTTATCTGAATCTGTGGTGTGTATAGCAGGGATTGGGCATAATTCAGGCATATACAAACTATTCCTAAACTCTGAGTTAAGTCCTTTTGGAGTCCCTAAAGCAATTTAGAACTTTGATAGAGGAAGCTGACTGAA
The DNA here is from genome assembly GCF_964188315.1 of Podarcis muralis. Classification (NCBI taxonomy): domain Eukaryota; kingdom Metazoa; phylum Chordata; class Lepidosauria; order Squamata; family Lacertidae; genus Podarcis; species Podarcis muralis. Next base: position 83,419,482 of record NC_135660.1, on the reverse strand, counting down.
ATTTGGTTTTAAATAAACATGGCTGGATACCAGAATAACATGGTAGCTTATTCCCACTTCTGGTGGGAGTGTCAGAGGATATAGGAGTACTGGGCACAAGAAATTTGCCTTATTACAAAGCAAATAATTATGTCGCTCCATGAGCTCTGCTGAATTTGTTTATTGATCAGGATGTAGAATTGGTAAGGGTTTTACTTTTAGTAAAGAATCAGTCACCCGTTTACATTTATCAGCTGAAACAATCACAGCCAGGGCACTGGAAAGATTCTGATGTGAATCTAGAATCCTGGTGCCAAAAATTATGGTGGACAAGACTGCTTGAAAAATGTGCCCCCAAAATAAAAATATTGAGAGACCAACATACATGATGCTCTTTGGGTGGTGTGTGGTGGGACTTGTGATTTCATTAATGTGAGGTAGTGTGGCAGCTTTGTTGCTTATGTGTGGCTATGGATCCAATGATACAGGACTAGATTGTGATTCTGCTTTGGTCCTCACCTTGCTGAAAGTTCAGCAAAGAGAACATTGGGAAGAGAGAAAGTGTTATAAGTGAAATAATGTCCCCTGCTGATGAATTGGTTTGATTGCACTCACCTTATGAAATTTTGGGCACCATGTCCATTAGATGATGATAAATGTTGTGCTATTTATGTGAAAATTATTTCATGCAATCATTCTGATGTGTTTTTATGTGTGTTTATTTTCCTGTCATGAAATCTAGTCATGTGAACTTGCTCAGACTGGTAAGATGGTAGAGCTTAGTTTTGGAAACTGTTTTGGTAACCCAGTTGATAAGTGGTATAGACATCCAATCTTGTAGTCATGCATTTGTCTGAATGCTTTTTTAAAGAACACTTTAAAAATTAGATAGAAGTGTGGACAATATTTCATTGTGTAACAGCACCATCTTTAATTTCTGGTAAGAGCTATTTGTTGTCAATAAAGAGCAAGTCGATTTCAAGGCATGTCCCATCTCTAGTTTATCTGTAGTTAGCAGGAGGAAATGTGTGTGTGTAAGGGGGGAATGTCATTTGAAATGAGTGAGATATATTAAGGGGAGCATAATGTGTTCTGTTTCCAATCAACACACAAGTGTATATTAGTTGCATAATGAGGAAGTCTATACAAATCTCATGGTTTGCGTTCCTTCATTGTTGAAACAATACTGCTGCTGTTTCCTTTTTCTTTCTTTCTTATTTAATGCATAGTTCAAGATTACCAGTAGGCAAAAACTGCTTTTTTAAAATTTCATTGTAACCAAATCCTTTCCAAATGTTCTTCATCAGACCAGATGACTGGCATACAGTAAAGCTAGTAGACAGCAGTTAGTTACCCTGCATATTCAAAGCAAAAACTGCCACTGAAAATACCCCTTTGTGCTGAAAAATGAAACCCTTTTCCTCCAAATTATGAACGAATTATAGGATGCAGATAAACTGGGGAAAGCACTACAGATTTAATCGAAGGGCTTAAATGGGGGAAAATGTTCCCAGAGAACTTTGTGTTCCAAAGGCTTATTTTACTGTCTTGCATACATAGCTTCTAAGTCATCAGGAGGGAGGGAGTTCGTTTGCCTGCTCAGCACACTGTTTTTGTAAGCTAATGAGGGCAAAGCGTGAGCCATAGGCAATGATGCTGTGATATTAGCTGTGACAGGGAGCTTGATCATAATTATCTTAACGAGGATAGGGTTAATTACAGTGGAAACTTAAAGTTCTTTCTGTTGGAATCAGGCAGAGCTGAATGCGTTGTGATGTTTTGTCATTTTGATGTGACTTTGGAAATTGCATTGGAAATCTCTTGGCAACGATTGCTCTCCTCCAGGAGTGGGAGTGGGAGGCCTGCAATGAGGTAACCGAGGTGGTACCTGTAGGTGAGATAATGGGCAGCTTTCATGTCATTAGAGCAGGGACAGATCAACCTGCAATGCACTTGAGTGATGCTTATTAGCCTTCTAAACCAACTAGGGAGGACGGCTACCTGCCACTACCCCTTAAGCCCTTGGTGGTGTTCATGGTACTGAGCCTGTGCCTTGTTGCTTTTAATTCACAAAGACAGATAGAAGGTTCTTTGCTACAAACTAAGGGAGCTTACAGGCTTTCCTCGCTGCTCTTTGAGTTTTGCAGAGTTTTAATAAAAGGGATATTCCAAGAGCAGAAGCAGCCTATTCCTAATATCTAGTAAAAACATTGATGCTAATCCCTTCTGCTTGAATAGCGCTTCTCTGTTGAAGCTCCTAAAGTACTCTACAGACACAACTTTACAATCTGCTGGGTGCAGTGCTGTAGGCAGCTTAATCTCTGTTCAGTAACTGGGAAACTGAGGTCCGTGGAAACTTTATGCATTGCCAAGGATCTCTCAGGACAGTCCTGAAAACTGGATGCTTCTGCCCTAGCAATGATAACAAGCCATTATTCACTTCTTCCTCGCACTCCACACCCACATATTGGAGGTCAGAACTGAGGATGGCAAAGACTGTTGTCCGATCAGAAGGTCAGAGGTTCGAATCCCTGCAACGGGGTGAGCTCCCATTGTTCGGTCCCTGCTCCTGCCAACCTAGCAGTTCGAAAGCACATCAAAGTGCAAGTAGATAAATAGGTACTGCTTCAGCAGGAAGGTAAACGGCATTTCCGTGTGTTCCTCTGGTTCACCAGAAGTGGCTTAGTCATGCTGGCCACATTACCCGGAAGTGTCTGCGGACAAACGCCGGCTCCCACGGCCAGTAAAGCAAGATGAGCGCCGCAACCCAGGAGTTGTCTACGACTGGACTTAATGGTCAGGGTTCCCTTTACCTTTTACATATTACATGTGAGACGTGGGTGGTCTAAACCACTGAGCCTTGGGCTTGCCGATCAAAAGGTCGGCGGTTCGAATCCCTGTGACGGGGTGAGCTCCCGTTGCTCGGTCCCAGCTCCGGCCAACCTAGCAGTTCGAAAGCATGCCAAAATGTGCAAGTAGATTAATAGGTACCGCTCTGGCACAAAGGTAAACGGCGTTTCCGTGTGCTGCTCTGCTGTTGGTGTTACGCTGCACCAGAAGCGGCCTAGTCATGCTGGCCACATGACCCGGAAAAACTGTGGAGCGGACAAACGCTGGCTCCCTCGGCCTGTAAAGCGAGATGAGCGCCGCAACCCCAGTGTCATTCGCAACTGGACTTAACTGTCAGGGGTCCCTTTACCTTTACTTTACATATCACATGTAACATGGGGCAAGGGCTGTAGCTCAGCAGCAGAGCATGTCTCACATGCAGAAGGTCCCAGGTTCAATACAGTGGTACCTCGGGTTAAGTACTTAATTTGTTCCGGAGGTCCGTACTTAACCTGAAACTGTTCTTAACCCGAAGCACCACTTTAGCTAATGGGGCCTCCTGCTGCTGCTGTGCCGCCAGAGCACGATTAACCTGAAGCACTATTTCTGGGTTAGCAGAGTCTGTAACCTGAAGCGTATGTAACCCGAGGTACCACTGTACTTGGCTTTTCCAGACAGGATTGGGAATATCCCATGCCCGAAACTCTGGAGAACCACAACCAACGAGGGTAGACAATACTGAGCTATATGGACCACTGGTCTGGCTCTCTAAATATTTATGCTTGAACAGACAATTCGGGGCAGGGTGATTGGGATCAGAGAGGCATGAAGGTAGGTGAGAATGGAGCAGGGTTATTATTACACTCCTTATTTTCACTTGTAGCCTCTCCACCCCTGCCATGTGCTCTGAAAAATGGAGCTGATTAAATGGTGAAGGTGGGGAGTGCACAAAGGCTTCCTTGAAAACTACAGGAATGAATGAACACTAAAAAAAAAAAGCAAAAAAAGAGAGCTATGTTGGATATGGACTGGACACCGTGTACACAATGCCCCTGCTGATGACATGGAAAGGAAAATAAACAAACAAGACCTTGTGTAACTAGAGACAGATCCAAGTAACTGCTGGTATGCATATTGTTGAAGGGGAGGGTAGCCATTGCTTCTTCACTCTTCTAGCATGCCTTTCTGCAGCCTGAGATCACTTTGCACCAGGGAAGGTGTAACCAAGTTAAGTCTGCATAGTGCCTTCTCTGTTCCATCTTGAGACTGTTAGGAAACTGCAGGCTGTGGCTTTTTATCCTCTCCCACAACACCCTCTTGCAAACTCAAAAGTTTGCTTGCTACTCTCTGGCTTTGCGCTGGCCCTAATAAAAGGTATGGCGCTTCTGTGTAGTGTGATTCCTTAAAACAAAAGGAAAGAAAAATTCCCTGTGAGAGTGACTAATGATATTACACGGCAGAAATGATCAAGCCCTAGCCAGGTGTGGAGGAGGGCTTTGCACACAATCTTCTCTGTTCCTGCCTGAAGCTTAGGCGGGCATTGTGCCCTAGCCTCTGTTTTGGAAATAAAGGGGCTACCTCAATAGGCAACTCTCTATCTCTCTCGCTCCTTTGTCCCACTTCATGGCATGTCATTTTGTTTTATGCCTCCCCTCCAGCAGTTTTGGATGTGTGCTTTATTCTTCTTGCCAGTTGCCAACCATTTGCAGATTCTCATGATAAGGGTATTATATTTGCATAACACAACTCATGAACAATGTGCATTTCGAGGCTGACACAGACCAGAGCCCCAGCAATGCATACTCACAAAGGGCCTATTAGCGTCCCATAAGGCTCTGTGGTGTTGACAGGGTGGTGGCCTTTTTTGAACTCCCTTTGGCAAGCGGAAAGACTTTTTTTTTCTTTTTAAAGCAATAAACTGAAGATTGGACATAATCCACTACTAACTATTTATACGGAGAGAGCATTTAAATGGGCACTGCCAGTTAGGCTTTATTACGAACCTAAAGTTAACAATCATAACCACACAATCTGTTTATTGCTTCTTCTCCTGTGCGGCTTACAGAAGAGCGTGAGGTCAGGATCATTTAGAGCAGCAGTTTCTCCTGCCCCATGGACCATTTGGAAATTTCTGAGGGACTTAACATTTGGGGAGGGGCTTTTTGTTTTTAGGGGGGTGCCGTGACACTGGAGCACAAACAGATTCATTTCCCCCACAATCTGATACGGCAGCATTCGGTTACGTGCTTTCCATTGCTTTTTATTTCCTTTCAGAATGGATTGGCGGGGCGCCAGAAATTGCAGCTTAATGTATGTTCCAGCAAAACCAGTAGAAAGTACAGTGGTACCTCAGGTTACATACGCTTCAGGTTACATACGCTTCAGGTTACAGACTCTGCTAACCCAGAAATATTACCTCAGGTTAAGAACTTTGCTTCAGGATAAGAACAGAAATCGGGCGGTGGCGGCAGCAGGAGGCCCCATTAGCTAAAGTGGTGCTTTAGGTTAAGAACAGTTTCAGGTTAAGAACAGACCTCCAGAACGAATTAAGTTATTAACCCGAGGTACCACTGTATAGCACCCAACTCCCTTTTCGTCTGAGCACGCTACGCCCACTTGCAACCTTTTTCAGTTTTTCGAGCAGGCTGGTATGGGCTCTGTGAGGGCCACTCCAGCTCCTTTCTCACTCAGCAGATGAGCTCAGTATTAAAAAAATAAATAAAAGGCTGATAAATGTATTTGGAATGTGCCTACTGCATGGAGCAATCAGTGGAAACAGGTGCACTTGCATTGTTTGGGCCGCCTGAAACAATGGCCAGGCTGTGCTCAGGTGAGGAGCAAATGGAGATGGGGGTCTGTGGGCAAAAGGGAGCAGCCCATTAAATGCTACCACACATGTGACAAACACCCCCACACCCCAAATGCAGTAGTGAGCTTCCATACCAGCAGTTACTGTAGATATATAACAGGTTGTTCTTTATTATTAGATTAAAGGGAAATCTGGGTTAAATGGGGCAGAAGTATGGTGACGATGTAATGTGGGTGGTGCAAAAAATAAAATACAAACGTGTGCATGAATAGCTCCGATTCCACAATAAACTCCCATCTGAAAGCACCCTTTGTAATTCACATCAGTTTTGAGCCTCCAGAGTAGAGTAAGGTTACCAGATGTCCCCATTTCCTGGTGACAGTCCCCAAATTTACAAATCAGTCCCCATACAAAATCCATTGACGTTGAAAACTGTCCCCGGATTCATTGGGAAAAAAATCTGGTAACCTTAGAGTAGAGGACTGCTGAGAAGCATGGAGTTTCTCTGGTTATTTATAGTTAACACTGTGGTGTCCTTGAACCGTAGCATGAAGGTCACATGTTTTCTTTCCTACAAAGGACTTTTCATTCCATTCTTTTATTACGGGGCTATAAGTTTCAGATAAGACAATTTCATCTAACCTACCCCTGCCAGGTTTAAATTTTTGAATTGGGTGGATAAATATTTGTTATTTCCCCCCACAGCATGCCTGTTATATGCCTGCAATAGAGCATATCTCATGCAGACCTTGAAGAAGGGTGTTAAAGAGGGAGGGAATAATTCCCTTTAGTATAAATGTCATTGGACAGTGAATAAATAGTGTAGACTTGCATCTCCCTTATTCATCACATTTTATAAAATAGTGAGGAGATAAAGTGATGATCCTCACCACTGGTAGGCATACTAGCTCAGCTGTCAAGTCATGCAACCTCAGCATATCTCTAGGTGTCTGGTAGGTGAATGAGCTGTGAATGTGTGTGTCTTTGTGTATGCTCCATATACCATGCCCATCTTAGGTGATTAATGTGAAGATTCCCCCACCCATTTCTGTAAGAACTTGCAAAGCTACGAAATTAAGAGTTAAAACTGAAACAGTGGCCCAGCAAAGTGACAAAGCCAGACTTTTTTAATTCCTTCCTCCTAGCTTTCCTAATTGGCTGCCAAATTTCTACAAATGTCTATGTGTTTACAACCCGAAGAGCTGTGCTTCCATGCTGAAAAGATTTTGCTTGTTACTTTTAAATCTCAGTGTTTTGTGCGTGTCTGTGTGTTTTGTGGGCAGGCATTGCCGGGGGGGGGGGGGGGGGCTCATTGTAAAAAAATAATAATTATTGCTGTATCTGGGTGATACAGGGCACTCTAGCATTTTATCTTTTGTGCTTGAAAAAACAACCACCACAACGAAAAACTCTAGACAGAGAAAATTCTGTGGTTAATAAAATAAAAATCACGAAAGGAAAAGGAAAAACTTCCCATCATATTCCCCCCCCCTCCTGCAGTTTTATATATAGGGTAGCTGCTGAGAACAATTCTTGAAGTTGTATTTATTATTGTTAGTGGGGTATGATATTTCATGGCAGAAATGATGGATGACAACTTAAATTTGTGTCCAGGGAATGAAGGTGAACTGTGACAGAGTTATTTATCTTGGGAATGGAGGTTAGGGTCAGGCGAGGCTGGGTGCCTGAAGGCACAAGACATTGACAAATTCATCCTGCAGGCCTCATATCTGAAGCCTTTTGTTTTGGATCCTGGCTACTCACTAAGTGACCCCCATCCTTCATTCTGCCAGCCTGCGAAGAAGGATGTGTTGCTGTACCGACACTCCCCTTGCCACTAATTCTTGTCATTCAGTCTCCTGACAGGACTAAACCAAAACTCTTCCCGCTCCTTGAAAGGGAAGGTTAAAATATTTATTTCAGCTCATAATGGCCTCCCTGATTTACTGGAGTATCATTTTTCCTGTTGCCTTTGTCGTTGCAGGTCACTGGAAGGACTGGAGACATTTAGCGGCTTGGAAGAGCTGATCTTGGACAACAATCTCCTCCGGAATGACCTCCGGTTACCCAGGTTACCACACCTCCATACCCTGATGCTGAACAAGAACCAAATATCCTTCCCAAAGAGAGGGTGGGGAGGGAAGGGGAGAAAGGCCCTGCCAAATGTCGAATAATCCTTATGTGTCAGCCAAATTAAAGTATGTAAAATGTCGCTCGTTTGCAGACAAAGCATCCTCTCCCTTTCTCTTGTCACTCAGAACACTTCAAAGTAATTTATTACAGGTCATTCATAAACGAAATGCCTCGCTATATCTTCCTGTTGCTCCGTTTTTTAGTGCGAGCCCTAAGTTTATGGCTCTGAAGGAATCTTTGTCAATAGATTGAGAGGTGGGAATAGCAGCCAGTTTTGCGCTTCTTAACAGAACCCAGCCTGCTTGGGTTCTGTGGCAGGCTGACCTCTAGTGGAATAGTGTGTGCAGTGAAACAAGATTAAAACATTAGGTTGGCTTTTTTCACATGCACACAGAATGCTTCTTAAAGAAAATATACATCTTGTTTAATTTGGCAGCAGCAATCACTTGACGGGAGCCGATAGGGCCATGTTAGCCATTAGGCTAGAAAGGGTCAAGAATAGTTTCCCACCCTTTGCTGTTTTGTGAATAACACTGATCGCCAGAGTGTAGCAGTGTGGCTGTTACTTCCTGTGCTGGGCTCTTTTAAAACATTGAGACACCCTAAGAGTGGCAGCTGTTCCCTTATCGCACGAACAGCATTGTTGCTCGGTATTATTGGAAATGCTGGTAGTCTGCACTGCAGGACAGGCAGCAGCGAAGCCATGCAATGTTGCATGCTGAGACTGAGCTGAAAATATCAGTTCAGTTTTAGCTTAATTTCCATTGTTTTCAAAAGATCTTTCTCTGTGTTTTGTCCAACTCTGGGATGCAAAGAGGGTGGGGGGCAAAGATGCGTGTTAGCAGCTCTCTTCTCAGCCAAGTCTAATACTTTGCCCAAGTAATCAGCCACCACACCCAGGAAGCCTGGACATTTTATAGGCTTTAAAAGAATGGACTTGGAAGCCTTTGAGTGGCCTGTCGCTAGTAAGGATTGATTGGCAAATTTTTAAGCAGAGAATGACTATCCTTAGGCAAGTCAAATGTCTTAATGACAGTTAAGCTCCTGTAAATTAAAGTATTTTACACATACACTCTCATGTAGCCTTCACAAACCTGTTACTTGCCAGATGTTTTGGACTACAACTCCCATCAGCCTCTTTGTTGGCTGGGACTGATGGGAGTTGCTGGGCAAAGCATGTGGAGAGTGCCAAGTTGGTGAAGCTGCTCTGGTGGTGCTGATTTGTCAACATACTCATAATAGTAAGTAGAACACAAAGTAATTATTTAGAGCTGCAGAGTGTTCAAAACACTCAAATATATGTGGAAGACCCCGTAAGATACTGCTACAGTCATACCTCGGGTTAAATATGCTTGAAGTTGAGCGCGTTCGAGTTGCGCTCCTCGGCAACCCGGAAGTAACGGAGCGTGTTACTTCCGGGTTTCGCCGCATGCACAGACACTCAAAATGACATCACGCGCATGCGCAGAAGCGGCGAAAAGCAACGCGCGTGTGCGCAGACATGTCATTGCTAGTTACATTTACCTCTAGATGTGAACGGGGCTCCGGAACGGATCCCGTTCGCATCTAGAGGTACCACTGTATTCCAGTATTAAAGATGATATGAGGAATAGCAAATTAATGGCTATGGCAATATTTGAACTAGGGGGTCCCAATCTCACATTTTATGCCATTACAGTACACACATGGGGTCCAGGATAGAGAAAATGTGTACCCAAACATGGCCCCATATTTTGAGCTCCATCTTTCTATGCCATACACAAAATGGCACTTGAGGTTTCCACATTGCTTGCTATGTGGCTGGCAGCAAGTGTTTAGAGGAATGTTCCCCGCAATCCTCTGTGGTGGCACAAGTGATCCTGGGATGATGCATCATAATTCAGAGATAAGTAGACAAGAAACAGCAGCTAAGAGACTTGGCACGCCCTATTTCCAGTATGGTGAGTGCCCCATAAGAAATGAACTGTGGGTTAGGTGGTTAAAGGTGGTTAATTGTGGGCAAAGTACTTAGTTTTGGGCCTCAGTTCAAAGGGCTGGTTATGACCTATAAAGCTTTATGTGGCTCAGGACCTCAAGGACTGCCTCTACCTACATGCACTGACCTGGACCATGTGACCATTATCTGAGGCCCTATTTCATACAGGAGTTTTGGAGGGTAGCAACACAAGAATCGGCCTTGTGGAATGCTATCCCTCCCTGGGGGGGGGGAGCCTCTTGGGCTTGCCGATCAGAAGGTTGGCGGTTCGAATCTACATGAAGGGGTGAGCTCCCATTGTTCAGTCCCTGCTCCTGCCAACCTAGCAGTTTGAAAGCACGTCAAAGTGCAAGTAGATAAAGAGGTACCACTCCGGCGAGAAGGTAAACGGTGTTTCTATGCACTGCTCTGGTTTCACCAGAAGCGGCTTAGCCATGCTGGCCACATGACTCGGAAAAACCGTCTACAGACAAACACCGGCTCCTTCAGCCAGTAAAGCAAGATGAGCATCACAACCCCAGAGTCGTTCGCGACTGGACTTAACTGTTAGGGGTCCTTTACCTTTACCTTTTTTAATTTGAATGGTGGCATTGTGGCCTCTCTTATTTTGGCGGGACCTATGTTTTATCTGTATAGCTGTGCTTTTAAGTTTTTGTTGTTGTTTGGTTTTAATGTCTTCAACATCACCACCACTCTTGCGACTGGCTCCCTCTTTCTCCCCATAGTCTGTCTTCACACCCTCTAAGCACCAATTTGCTCTTGTATTAAAGGTAAAGGTACCCCTGCCCGTAAGGGCCAGTCGTGTCCGACTCTAGGGTTGTGCGCTCATCTCACTTAAGAGGCCGGGAGCCAGCACTGTCCACAGACACTTCCAGGTCACGTGGCCAGCGTGACAAAGCTGCTCTGGCGAGCCAGCACAGCACACGGAAACGCCATTTACCTTCCCGCCAGTAAGCGGTCCCTATTTATCTACTTGCACTTTGATGTGCTTTCGAACTGCTAGGTTGGCAGGCGCTGGGACCGAGCAACGGGAGCGCACCCCGCCGCAGGGATTCGAACCGCCGACCTTTCGATCGGCAAGCCCTAGGCACTGAGGCTTTTACCCACAGCGCCACCCGCGTCCCTCTTGTATTAGTGGGTATGAATTGAGAAGCAGCAGAGGGAAGAGGTGACTTAACCCTTGCCCCATGGACTGTTTGCCCACTAAAGATCATCCTCCCCCCTCTGCTTTTCTCCCTGTGGTTGAAAAGATATGGGCCAGCATCTTTTCCCCTCTTAGAGGACTGAACAACTATCCTGGGAAGGGCAATTGTTGACAGAACAATGGGCCATGGGGGGGAAGGATTAAGTCTAATGCTGTTCTGACTAAATCTGGAGCACTGTGGCTGAATTAAAATGGAAAAACTGAGCTGTTCCTATGCTTCATTCATCCTGCTCCATGTGTCGTTTTGCCCAGTATCTGAAAAATGAGGGTGGGGGTGGAATCCTACCACAAGCATTATGCTGTATATGATAAGTCTCCCATTTGCTTGTTGGCTGCTGCAAATAAGATGCAAATTGGAGTGCATGTAGCGAAGGGAAGGTCTTTAAGGGCAAAAGTTCTGTTTCTATCCTGTGGTGATACCCTTGCCCTTCAGTTATTGAGGTGAAGAAATGGGGTACATTCCATCTGCAAGAGATAACAAAGATAACAGGAAAACATAAATCAATGCTGGGGACAAGCAACATAAAAGAACCGAGCATTTAAGATAGCCACATAATAATTGTTGCACGCAACTCCAGGCATGGGAGAGTAAAAGAGTGAATTGTTCGTTTAAACCAGTAATTTGTTCCATTGTTTATTTATTGATACATGCAATTTATAGGCTGCCCTTTAGCTGAAGTTCTTTGGGCGGCTTACAGGCATTAAAACAAGCAAAATTGTAATAAAGTAGTAAAATAAAGCTAATGCAGGATCGCCATAAACTAACAAGAATCGGTTTAAAAGAGAAAACAGAGAAAATGAGAATTTGCGGCAGTAAATCAATTAGAACAAAGGGCAGAGAAACAAAGAGTAAGAAGCAGAGCTGCTTGAATGTGCCCTTCACCTTTTGCCAATTGGCATGAGGTATTAGCACACCTTGCCTCCTCATGATGCTGATCCCCATTTGTGAGCCTTCATTCTGGGATTTCTCAGGCTAGTTTTATGCCAGTTTTTTTTTTTTTTAACCTGACATGTTACTAGTGCTATTCATGTCATGTGCACCAGCAGTGTGGCAATGTTTGGGTGGGAATGGCTTTCAGCCTGCACAACCAATTTGGCATCCTTTCCCCGTACCTATCTTCCATGCCCCATCTTTGATTTCTATGGTGGATCTGTGGGAACCAAGATTTCCCTGTTTTCACTTGCCTTCCAAATCCTAGATGCAAAGCAGGAGTCTTAAGGAACAGAACAAGGAGTGCCAAAGAACCTGGGTTTATGTTTCTTCTTAAAGGGTCTGGGGGGGCTTTGAAGTCTTTAAGTTAGCGCACATAACACAGTGCCAGATTTAGGAAGGTTCTCAAGCCTTTGGAAACTGTGCACTAGACACTCTTGTCAAATATGTACATTTTGACACAAAAGCCCAAACTTTGGAAAAGTCCAGCTCTGGTTGCAGAAATACTTGTGGTACTTTTCTTTCTTTCTTTCTTTCTTTCTTTCTTTCTTTCTTTCTTTCTTTCTTGAGCAACCTAGAACTGGACTACAAATCCTTTATAGCCTGTTTTGGGAGTTGTGTGTATGTTTGTAGTGGATGCATTAAATCAACTTCAATGTAAGATATCTAAGATTTCATGTGGTCACTCTACCACTTTAATGGCAGGTTTTACTGTTTCCTTCCACTCTGAAGTTGTGTGTGTTATAAACTGTGGAGCAGGAATACCAACGCGTTCCTGGTAACATTTGATCAAGCATTTATGCCTATGTACCAATTAATGCCGCAGTGCCACCAAAAGCACTTTTATTCTTTCTGGTGCATTTGGGCTGCTGTCATTTAACTCCATTTTAAATCTCATTTTTCCTAGGGACTGTAATACATTTAGTGATGAATGTACTGTGAAAGTAACTGCTGCTTGTTGCCATGTTGGAAAAGTTTCATGGCTTTAGCAATCACTAACCATTTCCCCATCCGACATCCATCATTTTGTCAAAGTTTTTAATGTGTTGCAGAGAGTCATCTAGAAAAGAAGAAAAGAGGAGGAAAAAATAATGAAGGAGGGCGGGACCCAAGACCTTTCATTTTATGCCAAAAAATGACTTGGATGTAGTCCCCTTTCCGCTAGCAACAATTAATGTTACATTTCCCCGCATATAATATGGGGTGGGTGGGTGTGTAAATGGAGTTATTTAACAGTCTTCCTTTTGTTATTGAATCCTTAACCCATAATCTTGAGTACATAACAGAACTGGAAAGCCTGCTGGATCATCTGGTTGAAGTAGTGCCTTCCTTGGAGTACCTGAGTTTGCTTGGAAATACAGCATGTCCAAATGAACTGGTCTGCAAAGACAAGGATGAGGGAGACTATCAGAGGTACAGGTTAGTATCTTGGATTATACATGCATTACTTTCAAATGCAAAATATTTAGTATTGTATTCAGCTAAGCTCTGCTCCGAGTAGTAGACCCACTGAAATTAATGGATCAAGGTTGTCACAGTCATTTACAGTAAGCCTACAACTTGTGCACATTCAGCTTTACAGTACATGCGTGGCAAAATAAAAAATAAAAAGAGGGTGGAGTTTCAGGGAAAATGACAGTGGTAGTCCCACCCACCATTGAACCCAATGGGTTTTGTTTATACACAATTTTGGCTTTAGGTGCAATCCATGGAATGTTACCCCCATGTAAGTTATGGGCCTGCTGTCCTTTGTTTGGTCTACTCTGAGTAAAGGTTAGTTGATTACAACCTTCAACCAACTTTAAATGGCTGCTGAAGTAAAAACTAAGAGCTGTGTATAGGATCTAATGTAATCTAAGGGCAATGTGTGAAAAAGTTACGGAATCATCCTCTCCCTGCCTCTATTCAATGGGTAGGCAAACTAAGGCCTGGAGGCCGGATCCGGCCCAATCGCCTTCCAAATCCGGCCCGTGGACGGTCCAGGAATCAGTGTGTTTTTACATGAGTAGAATGCGTCCTTTTATTTAAAATGCTCCTCTGGGTTACTTGTGGGGCATAGGAACTGAAAAAGTTTGCTGACCCCTGATCTATTCACTACAGAGGCCCTTTTATGAGGCAAGGTGAGATGGCCAGTTGAAGTTTGTGGGAGCGATTTTGGGTCACCAGGCCTCCTGAAGCCCAGAGCATGGGAGCCATGGAGTAAAACCTGGTGGGATATGGACAGAGCCTTGTGCCTAGTGGGAGCAGAAGATGCCACCTGGTGTGTCACGATAGAGGGACTACAGGGATAGAGTATGAAGGACCTAGGTGGGGGGACTGAATGGCAAAACCTCTGAAGCCAAGCATAAACAACCCTGCATACCCCTTATTTCTCACAGCTCACCCTCATAATTTAGTCCTTCCCATGGAGGCATTGCTAAGGAAGCTTCAGCCTCTGAAATCTCAGGTCACCACACTGAGACCCAGGAAAACATGAGCTATTAATGATGGCCGAATGAGTCCTAGGCAGATCTGAGCCAGACCTGTACAATCCACTGGAAAGTTCTCTGGCACAGATGTTATTGAAAAAGATTCAGTGATATGAATATTTGGCCTCATATAGGACCTATGCACATATACCCAGCAAATTGCAGCAGCTGTGTATATAGACCTGATGTGGAATTGTGTGTTCCTATAATTGGTGAGTTCTTGTACTTCCTATTGTGTTACAAGCCCACCAGCAAGCCCATACATTTCTATATAGGTCATCACATGGGGGCCACCCAAGTATCAGCAATCAGCTGTTTGGTTTTGATCTGGTAACATCTACAGCAACTTAACCAGATCATGAAATTATGTGTTCCCCACTCCACATAATTGGCTGTCGTTGTCAAGGAAATACACAACGCTATAACTGCAGGACCCCAGAAAGTGACCCCAGACGTCGGGGGCTCTCAGAACTTCATTTCAAAGACAGACATGCATTCAGTGTTAACATGTATTTCTTGCAACAGGTGATGTAAGATGCGAAGGTAGTGCTTTAATGATGCAGTCACTAAGTCATGAGCCTTGTATTTTAGATAGGATGGCAAAATTCAAGCAAACTGCATGCCATTTTCTACATAAGCATTCCACATAACTATGTTGCTCTCAAGTTAAACCTACCTACCTATTTCCAGCCTATCAGACAAGCATTATGAAATGATGTGTGAGCAAACATTGACTATACAGTTCATAAACTTAGAACTGTATGTTCATGCTTTCAGCATAAAAATGTGTTAGAAACCTGAAAGGAGGCTTATCCAGAAGAGTCATGACATGGAGTCCATGAGATGGTTTGCTGTGGTTTTTAGCAGTGCTGCAGTAATCTGGACAGGCCTCCCAACCTGATCTGTAGTGGCTATTTCAAGTTGAGCCCTTCAGTCTCTTTCGAAAATAGATTCCGAACTGTCTTTAGATACTTCTAACATGCCAACTTCTGAATTGTACATAAATGTGCCATCTTGGCTTTTGCTAAGTGGCCTAGTTTGAATAAAATATTTCCCCATCGCCTTAACCCCAAACTGGAAGGCACGTTGGCTGTCCTGCGTACAAAGAGCCTAATAGTGGTGTTGCCATGTAAATTTATGAGACATTTTCACCACAGAATTGCTTAAAAATGAATGATATCGCTACAGTTTACTGTTTTTCACTTTAAGTACATTTTTCTGACAATATGCCTCCTATTAATCATTTAAGCAAAAGTAGTT
Source organism: Podarcis muralis (assembly GCF_964188315.1). Classification (NCBI taxonomy): domain Eukaryota; kingdom Metazoa; phylum Chordata; class Lepidosauria; order Squamata; family Lacertidae; genus Podarcis; species Podarcis muralis. Next base: position 83,403,894 of record NC_135660.1, on the reverse strand, counting down.
CCTTAAAGGAGCTATTCAGAGGCAAGAATCCATGGTTCATTTAATGCTGTCTGGGGGGAAAAAGTCTTGTTGAGTGACATTCTCTGTGGTTATGTGATGTAATATTTATAATATGTCACACAGCTATACATCAAAACAATCATGGCTGTTGTTGCATTTCCATGCAAAATGTTGATTTTTTTTTTAAAGGGTCAAGATAGTTTTAGCTCATATTAAGGCAAACCATCATGTCAAAGCCAGGAGGAGAATCTTACTTTGAAAAGGTTAATTAAAATAGGTTTTAAAGTGAATATTATTCCGATTTGCATCGTATTACTGCAGTGGAACTGAAGTGAATCTCTCTTATCACTTTCTTTTCTCCTGTACAACTAGCATTGAATGTTCTTCATTATTGCAGGTGCAGTATTAGTTTCCCCATAAGATATATATTGCACCTGCCATAAAAATAACAAGATTTAAAGACCAAAGATGAAACTAATGAAAACAGGTTCTATAATATGTGACTAAGGGGCAATTCATTGAACCTACCTTTTCACACGCTTATCTCAAAAGCTCTTATCTGTCCTTTCCAAGCGCCCCTGGAGAAATAGGGACAGAAAGGCAAGCCCCCTCCTTCCCACCCAAACCTGTGAAACCTGTAGAATCTGGTGTCAACTATTGGCATTAAGGTATTATTTCTACAATCATTGCTTCTATAAGCACAGCTGCCAGATTGCGAAGCTCCCATATTTCACTGCTTTAAACTGGACTATATTTTGGCCCATGCTAAAGTGTACACAGGCTAATGTTTAATCCAGTCGCCTTCATATATTCCTAAGCAAGCTGCGTAATCACAATAATATATTTATTTCGCAGTAAAAAAAGACAGGGAGTGAATTATTAAGGTGGAATTAAGAGGCTATTCATCTGGAATAGTAATGCTTGCTGAATACAAAGCAGGACTTATATTTCCTTTGAGTAAAGGTTTTGGAAAGACCTTGGTTGTGGAGATGGGCATAGATAGATAGATAGATAGATAGATAGATAGATAGATAGATAGATAGATAGATGCAGTCCGGAACCACAGTTTTAATTCCACATTCAGTGCCACAGCAGTGCTGAAGTCCCTCAGCATGGAAGCAACCTGAGTGTTAACTGAGCAGCAATAATCACTTTTCTCTTCACATATGAATCTTTGTTTCTAGTAGCTATCTGAGCCACATGGCATTAGCAAGCAAACTTTACAACACTTTACACAAACTTAAAGGGCTTTTTAGTGTTTTGCCCCAAGGTGGCAGAAAGAGAAATCCAAAATGTTTTCATGCTAAATACACCAATACCCCAGTAAAATTATATCCTAGCCATTCCTGTACTTTTTTAGTTCTTTCCTGTCCCTGCAAAATATGCATTATATATAGTGAAAAAGCAGAGAATAAATGGTTGTCTAAATCTCGTTGCACACATTAAAAAAAACCATATCTCAGATTTAAATAATTTTGAATGAAATCTAGGAACAAAACAAAAATGTCAAACAAGAATGGATATTGTGTGTTTGTGTGTGTATATAAATATAAATAACATTATTTTTCAAACTTTCTCCCATTGTACTCAAGGCAATTTGCAATATAAATTAACGGCTTGCAGTCTAAGAGGCACATTACAAATGGAAAGTGGTTCACGGAGTAAAATATGATGCCTCTGTTAGAAATTAAATATGCATTTGAAAAGACAGCAACATAACAGATTTGGATTTTTGTGAAATTAATAAATATATCAGATTCAATTAATTTATTTTTTTGCGTGATTAATAATGCACATGAGTTATTACTATTAATTATGAATAATCAGTTATCGTTTCCTACCAAGTATCATTGTGTAGAAACGACTGCCTGCTTTTTTTGGTCTTAAAACTTTATTCATAATCAAAACATAGTGTGAGGTGATATGCCAGTAGAGAAACATTCCAGTATTGAGAAAAAGTAATGTGACTAGCAAAGCCGAATAAATGGGAAATAACCTCAGCTGCAGTCTCTTCTTTGAAGATCTCCAGAAAGCACAGGCCATGACCTAGAGATCAAAGTCACAGGGAGTCAACACAATAATTGCTGGTTACTTGTCTTGCACCAGCAGCACTTGTTCTGTCTTGGGGGTCTATTGTTTGCGGTAAAAACACAAACCATGCTATTACTGGATTGTGAAAAATTGTCTTGATCAGAATATATTGATGTTTAAATATAGGTGGCCTTACTTGTCTTTTAATCAGTAAGATACAAGGTGCCCAAAGCCCAAACACAGTTTTAGAGTTTGTTGTCCCCTTGAAAACCCAGATATGCATGGAGTCCACCCAATGCTTTATTCAGTTCTCTTCTGTCCTGCTTTTTCTGGGCTGCTCTGACTTCTTCCTGTTACATTAATAGTCATTGCTTCTTTCCCTGTGTAATTTCCCCACCCCACACCCGACAATTGCAGCACAGCTTAAACTCAGACATTTAGTCCATATACCTGATGGCAAGAGAGATGGGGGGGCGGGGCGGGGGCTCATTGAACACTTAATTTTAATATAAACATTTTATATTAAATGAACAACATGAGCCAAATTTAGACAACACGAGAAGTGAGATACTTCGGCTGGTTTTGTCTGCCACGTGGCGACAGGAGGAGCTGGGAAGGAGCACCGCAGGAACTTTGAGGAGGACACACATTAAACCACAGCTTGATTTAAACTGTGGGTTAATGTGACATGCAAAGCAGATCACCAGGGCAGCGGGGATCCAGGTAACCCAGGTCCAGGCACCTGGGTAGACCATGAGAGCTGGGCCCCCAGACTCCTAGCTTTTATATTTTGTATTTACTCTTTTTTTTAAAAAAGTGAGTCAGTTGGACATTTCTGCAGGAAGAGAACAAAATGTGGAGGCAGCTCTAATGCTTCAGCCCTTGTCAGGCAGCACTGTTGCTAAGGGTTATGTAAAGGGACCCCTGACTGTTACGTCCAGTCGTGGACGGCTCTGTGGTTGCGGCGCTCATCTCGCTTTACTGGCCGAGGGAGCCGGCATACAGCTTCCGGGCCTTGTGGCCAGCATGACTAAGCTGCTTCTGGTGAACCAGAGCAGCACACAGAAATGCCGTTTACCTTCCCGCCAGAGCGGTACCTATTTATCTACATGCACTGCGTGCTTTCGAACTGCTAGGTTGGCAGGAGCAGGGACCGAGCAACGGGAGATCACCCCATCACAGGGATTTGAACTACCGACCTTCCGATCGGCAAGCCCTAGGCTCTGTGGTTTATACCACAGCGCCACCCGTGTCCCTGTTGCTAAGGGTACTTAATCACTATTGCTAAGAAAGAAGAGGAAATAATGCTGACCACCGCTACCTGCAACTTGGGAGGGGTCCTTCCCAGAGCAGCAGGAGATGCTGGATAGAGGAGAATGAGCACTTTCCTCATGTCCACATTATTACATTCACACCCCCCCCCCAAAAGTGTGCTGTCTTTACAGAATAAAGCACAACTTTCAGACTTGGTTATGTTTTACTCAGAAGTACTCTATTAGAAGTACTCTCTTCCTAGTGAGAAAAAAAATATGGTGATACTTTCTTGGGCTCCATGATCACTGCAGATGGTGACAGCAGTCACGAAATTAAAAGACGCCTGCTTCTTGGGAGAAAAGCAATGACAAACCTAGACAGCATCTTAAAAAGCAGAGACATCACCTTGCCAACAAAGGCCCATATAGTTAAAGCCATGGTTTTCCCAGTAGTGATGTATGGAAGTGAGAGCTGGACCATAAAGAAGGCTGATCGCTGAAGAATTGATGCTTTTGAATTCTGGTGCTGGAGGAGACTCTTGAGAATCCCATGGACTGCAAGAAGATCAAAGCTATCCATTCTGAAGGAAATGAGCCCTGAGTGCTCACTGGAAGGACAGATCCTGAAGCTGAGGCTCCAATACTTAGGCCACCTCATGAGAAGAGAAGACTCCCTGGAAAAGACCCTGATGTTGGGAAAGATGGAGGGCACAAGGAGAAGGGGACGACAGAGGACGAGATTGACCAAACTGTGGGAGGCAGTGGAAGACAGGAGTGCCTGGCGTGCTCTGGTCCACGGGGTCACGAAGAGTCGGGCATGACTAAACAACAAAACAACAACAACAAATCTGTGATTTCGCATATCCCCTTCACATCTACTGCTGGTCTGCTTGTCAGAAGCACTTAGAAGCTGCACACCTCTGACCATGGAGGCAGAGCAGAGTGTTCCCATTGTGACTAGTAGCCTTGTTTGGAAAGCTTTCTTGAAAGCATGCTGAGGCAATAGCCTTAACTGCTGAAAAGCAGTTTATTCATGTTTATTTTGCGGTGTCCCTTAGTTAATATAACTTAGTTAATATAATATATCAATATACCAAAGGATTAGCTTTTCTCCTATGTATAGATGAGAAGCTTATTCATTAACTGGCATGTTTTGGGTTGCTTACAGGCATGTTGGCGTTAAGTGCTTTTATCAGATCACTTTCTTGACTTGTTAATTCTCATAAATCCCTGAACATGGTTGGTTCTGCAATAGAAATAGGGGGGGGGAGGACTAAAAAAGTAGTTTCTACTGAATTTTGCCTAGAGCAAATCTTGAAGGAAATGTATCTAATAGAATTTTATTCTGCTTTATCTTTGAAAGAAATCAAAGCTGTTAATAATGATAAAGTTAATAGCATAAAACCCATAAAATATTCAAAAACAATTGAAAGAGAAATGCAAATAGTAAAACAATTCAAATAGGAAGCCAGAGTATAAGAGAAAAATGAGAAGAAACAAACCTCCATTTTCAGCAGCACAATTCCAGCAACACAGTCAACACAATGCTAAACCCAGCTATGGTTAAGCATGAACATGCAGGCAGTGGTGGCTTGTGGCCATTGAGACTGGTCACATGTTGCCATTTGCTTCCTGCAAGATTCATCTGAGGCCCTTCTTCGTGTGTCTTCTCCACACGTGGTCCAGAGGGTGGCTACACGAGAAGAGGCCTTTTGTGTGGTGGCTCCCCTCTTGTGGAATGCTCTCCCCAGAGAGGCTCACTTGGTGCCTGCTAAAAATGTTTCTCTATAACCAGGTCTTGAGCTGATTAACATTCTGTGGCCTTTTAAATGTGTTTGTGGAAGGGCGTTATTGGTTTGCTTTTGTTTTTGTTTTAATAATTATGCATTTTGTGTTGTCACTTTGTATTTATATTTTGTAAATATGGTCTATGTGGTCTTTGGATCAAGGGTGACATACAAATAATATTAAAATATGCTGTTCATTTAACTAATAATCATCAATGCTTTGTTTTTCTCCACCAATATGGTTTTTTTGATATTTATTATTAGATTTCTAAAACTTTGCAAATCTAATCCTATCTACAGACAATAAATGCAGAATTAGATTTTGAATATTTTGAAGCTTACTATATTTAACAAAATTCAATAAAGCATAATCAACTGAAATTCTGCCAATCCTGTGCATCTATTTGAAAATATACACACCTTAAATGCCTTGTCAGATTAGCACCGAAACTACAAAAACAGTTTCATCTGTACTGAATACTTAACAAATTGGTGAATGAATTGTTAATCTCTATTGTCATCTCCAGTTATTTAGTGTTGAAATAACATTAAACCTTGATGTGTTTCTTCCTCATTTTCTGCTGCAGATGTTTTCTACTTCTTTCCAATGGCTTTGTGCACCACCTAATGTTACCACCCCATACCATATTAAACTGTTTAAAATCCATGCCCTGGACAATGAAGAAATAATATACAAGATTCTAGCTAAAATAACATGCATAAAAGAACATGCATTTTTCAAACTGTAAGAATTCATCACAACAACCCGGAAATTAACTATCTTGTTCAGATTCAAGATCCACCATTAAAACAGCAACAACACGTGTACGTTAAAAGAGAGGGAGAACACAATTCACTCTAAATCACAGCAACAGCAGCATATCACTCCCAGTTAAACTCCTGCTGTGCTCTAAAAGTCTTCCGAAAACGGTTGGTCTTTAGCTGTCACCTGAAGAGTGGGACAGTCAGATCTGAACCGAGAGAGAGAGCTCCATAAATGTGGTGCTGTCTTTCTATTTGTAGTGCACCCCCCCCCCCAGATCATATTCAATGAGGGTACCACAAGCAGAACTTCCCTCACAGATCTCAAAACTCAGGTTGGCTGGTAATGGAAAAGATGCTGCTTCAAGTATAGGTAAAGGTAAAGGGACCCCTGACCATTAGGTCCAGTCATGACCGACTCTGGGGTTGCGGCGCTCATCTCGCTTTATTGGCCGAGGGAGCCGGCGTACAGCTTCCGGGTCATGTGGCCAGCATGACTAAGCCGCTTCTGGCGAACCAGAGCAGCGCACGGAAACACCGTTTACATTCCCGCCACAGCGGTACATATTTATCTACTTGCACTTTGATGTCCTTTCAAACTGCTAGGTTGGCAGGAGCAGGGACTGAACAACGGGAGCTCACCCCGTCATGGGGATTCGAACCGCCGACCTTCTGATTGGAAAGTCCTAGGCTCCGTGGTTTAACCCACAGCGCCACCCGCGTCCCGCTTCAAGTATACTTGGGTCCTAAACCATTCAGGATTCTGTGTCCTAGTGTAACACATCCTGAAGTGCAGTCTTCAAGAGTAGCTCCACACAGAACACAATCCAGCCAGGACATTATTTGAGCATGGACTACTGTAGCCAGGTTATCCAGGCAGAGGAATGGACAAAGCTGGGCACTTCTTGCCACTGAGGCTGCATGGGCCTTCAATGACAGAGCGAAATCTAGAAATACCCTCCAACTGTGAACCTATCCCTTAGGGGAAGTGCTACCCTGTGTAGAACAGGCTTCCTGTCTACTTCTCAGACCTAAGAACTACCTATTTCCAGAACCTCCATCTTGCCAGGATTCAGCTTGAGTTTATTCGCTTTCATCCTGCTGAACACTGCTCCCAGGCACTGGTCCTGTACTTGCACAGCCTGCCCTGATTCAGATGGTTTAATGTGAAAGCGCTTGGTGGCTTAAGACAGGCCCTCGTCTCAACCAGTAGGATGTGTGAATACATTTATTGCTGAAATTTGCTAAACTTCTCAAAACTCAGCCCCTCCAAATTTCCTGTGAAATTTTGATGCAGATAAAATGCACGGCAAACTTGGTGACAGCTAAAGGAAGGTTGGAACTTCCTTAGAAAGAAAGAAAGAAAGAAAGAAAGAAAGAAAGAAAGAAAGAAAGAAAGATGCTTTTCTTACCAAAATTTAATATGCTCAAATTTTCTCAAATGTGGAATGTACTCTCCCATTGCCAACCCCGTTAAGGTATGAAGTTTCAGCACCCACACCCGGCTTATAAATGTTGTAAATATTTTGTGCAAGCAAAATCCTCTGAGATTGGCTCAAAGGTGAAAGAGAACCCTAACATTTGAACCTGGACCCAGCAACTCCAACACTAAGTCATTTTAAAATGTATATCTGTTAATGGTATTACTTCACAGTGATCCATCTGTGTGTACATACACACGCACACATGCACACACCAAGTATTCTAGAGCCAATGGCTCAGAAGTAGCTGAATGTTTCACATGCCACTACAGCCATTTTGTAGAGCTGGCAATAAAGGGGAGCCTGTCACTGAGAAATCCAAATCTGGATAGATAGATAGATAGATAGATAGATAGATAGATAGATAGATAGACAGACAGATAGATAGAGATAGATAGATGATAGATAGATAGATTATAGATAGATAGATAGATAGATGATAGATAGATAGATAGATAGATAGATAGATAGATAGATGATAGATAGATAGATGATGCCAATGTTGTGTCTCTATTACTGACATCTAACCTTCCCCTGACCTGCTGCAGAACAAAACTTCTTGAATTGTCTGGACTCTGTGCATAGCCAATTTTCTAAGGGCATTGTAGACTAGAAGAGAGGTTCACAGGCAGAGATAAATGAGTCTTTAAAGACCTTCCTGGGATATCTGTTTTTCCTCTCGCCAGAGCTCATTGCTTTCCTTCAACCACGATGGCAGATAATGACCTTTCCCACATCTACAAAGAATGGGTCAGTTTAATAACACCAGTCTCAGGAATTCTGAAGGGGGTTCAAAGTTATGTCTAAAAATGCAGATCCATCCACTTCCTCAGCCAAAATAAAACATTCTTCTTTTACATTGAATGCAAAATTTAGAAGCATTCTTTCTGATTAAGCAGTGGTCCCTTAACTAGCAATTTTATAAGCTGAAAGCAGTTGCAATATGTCATGCAATTTATAGATCCCTGTGCCTGCCATAAAGTGTTTTATGATGGCTGCATTCTGTGTTATTAGTAGCTGTCTCTTTCTGCAGCCATTGCCGTTTGATAATAGTCTTAAAACACCCAAAATTACTTACCTGCAAGCAACATTCTAGATAGTGTCTGTTGACAGTTTGAATAAGTTTAGTGCCCTTTTGTTGTACTTTACCTTCAAAACAAACTGATTGAACCATCAATAGCTCCTTGGAAGCTGACAGAGGCCTATCATCTGGTTTAACCCTCTGATAGCAGGTTATCTTTGGGAGTTAACCTCCTTGCATTGTTAACTTGAATGTTTTATGTACTATGCAACTTTAGGATACTGCTGTGATAACCTTAGTAACTAAGTCATACATCACAGTAAAGAGTTCTGGAGCGACAAATAACCCTGGATTAAATTTACAAGGCTTGAATTTATATTATAAGGGCACGTGTTCATTCTGGGGCTTTAGGTACCTTTTTTCTATATTTTCTAGTAAAGCTGGGTTGTGTTTAGACTGATACTCCATTTTCAAATATTGCTTATTTAAATTCTTTTTTAGTGTTGAAATATGTCATTCTTACATAGGTATAGTTATCCCCGGATATTGTCTATGGCTAAATTGGCCATGAGGTTAAATGTACTATAGAGGAGGGCTGCTGCTACTCCATTTGTATCCTATTTATGTATTCTATTACTTGATTCTACATGGAAGACACATATATCGGGCTCATTCAGCTGTCACATTCCCCACTTCATTAAACCATGGTTTACCAACATACGGAGCTACCTTACACTAAAGCACACCAATGATCCATCTAGCTCAGTATTGTCCCTGCACTGACTGGCAGTGGCTCTCCAGGGTTTCAATGAGGGGACATTCTCAGCCCTACCTGGAGGTGCAGGGAATTGAACAAGAGACCTCATGCATGAAAAGCAGGTGCTGTATCACTGAGATAACTCTTCTTCAGAGACTGGAACAAGGCCTGTTTCCTCCTCCTCTTCCCCTCTCCTTGCAAGGCAGCTTCAGTATGGAGATTGCACTTTGTTTTAGTGCTGTGCTTGCTCCCCAGTTTTTCAAATGTTTTATTCCCCTGCGAAAGAGGCTTCAATTTTTATGCCTCCTTTGCAGGGCACTTTAAAATTTCATTGTAAATTTTGTGGGTATGGGTGTTGAGTTTACCTTATCGTAGTGAGGTGGCCGTGGGTGGTCCCTCCATTTTTATTTCTAGTGCTCATCTGTGGTGGTGGAGAGTCTCTGGCAATTTGGAGGCCCTAATTTTGGCGTTTAAGATATTTTCTCTAAAGCTACACCCAGCTCCCCACATCTGACATCCTATGTGAGGTGTGGAGCCGTTAAATACGTGGCTACAGGAAGCATCAGGCGCCTCAACAGTCACTCCTGATGGTTTAATGGCAAGCAGGGTTTGCTGTCACTACTGATTAACTCTAAATGACAAAAAAAGTGAAAATACCAGCACCAATAAAACTAAAACAAGCGTAAGAGACATACATAGCAAGCCAGCCGCTACCCACAAACCCTTACAAACAAACAAGCAATCTGCCATCTTTCGGAAAACTGTTGTAATAGAAAGTTACTGACTCACACTTGTGTGCATGAAAGGGTTAACCTGAGCCCTGAGCTCAAGTAAGTGGGCATGACACCTGGAGGGCACCATGTTGGCTATCCTTGGTCTACAGCAGCCTCTCTCAACCTTGGGTTCCCAGATATTATTGAACTACCAACTCCCATCTTCCCTGACCTCTGGCCATGATGGCTAGGAATGATGGGTGTTGTAGTCCGACAGCATCTGGGCACGCAAGGTTGAGAAATGCTGTTCTATAGCATATATGGTTCATCACAGAGTGCTTAATGGGGTGTGTGTGTGTGTCCGTCCATCTGTCCCTATTTCTCTCTGATGAAAGGAATCTGAGTGGCAAGGATTTAATCTGACTGTTCTTCAAAATGGCATCATTATTGTGATGTTTCAGCACTGATGACAGGGTAGCTTTTAATGCCTGCTGCAGATTGCCTTTTATAGTTCATCATCCTCTGCTATACAACATCTGCACTGCGAAGATGATGGGGGAAGGAAGATTTCTGTCATATGATCCATATGGCTCTCATCTCGCCCCCCCCCCTTCCCCAAGAGGGGGGAGCTGCATGTTCCCTTTCTTTGAGGAACTAATTCTAGAAACGTTAAACAGAAAGGGGTGTGCGGAAACCCCTTTCTGCCGAGACCATTTGGCTACAAATTTAGGCTTTCTTAGATGGAGGCTATACAAGACTGACGTTTAGGGCTTCAGTCCAAAGTTGGCAGGGAGATGAGACAGCACTGCTCGAGTCTGTTGTCATTTTTGCTTCTTGATGGCATCTTTCACTTGATCATGAAACATTTGCTGATTTTCTAATAGTGATGTTTTCTGCACCTGAATATTAATCTTTTTTCACCCTGCACTTAGATGGGTGTTTTTACTCCTCTTGAGCTTTGCTCTTGACATATTGCTTCCTTCTGTTCGTGTCTTTCTTTGAAAGAGCTCCTTGTCCTCTGAGCTTTTCTGCCAGTAATACAAGATGGAAGTATTCTCTTCCAGTGAAAGATAAGGGCCCTCGGAGGCTCACAGGAGGTTGAAAGGGCAGCCAGGGAAGTTGGAGATGTGTTTGAGAATATTTCATTATCCCCAGACATCCAGCTACTCTTAACAAATTGTCTAGCTTTGGACATGTTATGCTTCCTAAAGAGGGCTCTCATTTTTAGTACCATTACTCTTTCATAGAAGTGACTTGGTTGCAGGTTAGCACTCAGGTTGTTGATGGATTTTAACACATAGCACTAAGCATATTCCATTTCGTTAAGATTTTACAAGCCTCAGACAAAGCAAGGTGTGGCCTTTGTCTCTCTCTTTTGTTTTGTTGCTGAAAGAATAATTCATAATAGCATAATTCATAATAATTCATAAAAGCATGGCTAACCATCGCTTCTGCAACTGGTGGCAAACTAGTCTCAACTAGTTTTCAGCTTTTTTTTTCAGCTTTTTTTTTTTAAAGGGATTTTATTACCTTTCCAGACAGCTTCTTCCATTGAGTTCAGTCATATAAATGACAGTCCTTTATATTTCGAACCTGAACATTTTCCGTATAATTTGAACATGTGAGGTTGCCTCTTCGACAAGCCACAGGGCCTCAGTCTGATTACTAAAATGATGGTCTATATAAACTTGGCATTTGTGGGAAATATTATTAATCACCTTTCTGTTTCCTGCCAGGAAAGGATCTGGCGCTTCCTCTCTCTGTCTCCACTAAGTCTGTTTCATATCTGGGTGACTGGCTGTAAATAGCAAGTACTTGAGATGAGTTGATATTATCACCTTCCTGGGATTTTTTTCAAACTTTGATTCATGCCATGCTGTGCCATGCTCTGTCAGCTTTTTGTGAATAAAGCTGTGTGGGTGGGTGGCTGGCTAGTCAAGCTGCAGCTTTTTTGCCAAAATGTTAGAGGGAGCTGGAGGGGAAAAAGCAATTTTGAATCTGCTGCGTTCCCTATGACGAGGCAGTTATTTTCTCTCATTTTATGAACCTTAACTTTGATTTGGTTGTGCCTCACATAAAAACCTAGAATGTTTGAACCTCCGCTGAAAACTGTTGCCACTCTTTTCACCTTTCCTGAGATATTCTTCAAATGTTTTGCCCAAACTTTGACTTCTGTCATCCTGCAAACTGCTTTACATCATGAGCACCCTTCTCTGGTGCAGGGAATTTTGCTGTGCTATGACTCCTCTGTTTTCCTGAGAATGAGCCTCTAGATTCTTTTCTCAAAAATGAATGGGAACCCTACCCTGCCAGGAGAATATTTCCATTAGTCATGGTTCAAAATGTGAGAAGCTGTCTGTGACGGACAGCAGAGCCAGACTGGAAATTCTGCCAGAGTGCTGGAGCCTCTCTCTGATTGGCTACCTAGACAGCCAGCCAGAACGGGGGGCGGAGTCAGAACTTTGGGAGGGAATATAAAAAGAGCAGTTTCTGAGGGAGAGAGTTAGATAGGGTTTGATTTGAGGGTTTGAAGTTTCAGTTTGAGAGATGAAATGAGAGATGGGGATTATGGTAGGATTTGACTGAGGGGTGAACTGGTTCTGATTTGAGTTGAACTACTGGTGGTCTCCTTCTAGGCAGGAGGGGAGAGTTCTAGGTAAAGATGACTCCCAAGCAGTAAAAAGGGTTGAGGTGATCCTCTGGGTCTGTTATGCTATTTGGAAATACCTCAGGAGTGGGATTGCTAAGAGAGAGGGTAACTGACAAAAAGTGCCCTCGCTCTTGAACCAAAGTATTAAGCTGTGAAGGAAGCTGTGCCGTGTCAAAAGTATTTAACTGTAACGCCTGTCACAACTAAGTAAAGGACTGAGAGTGAAGTAATAGAAAACAGAGTTAAGCATTTTAACACCTATTCTATAAACCTGAACATCTCCCTGAAGTGTACCAACTGATTTTTAGCAACTGAAGTTTTAAGAAAAGCTGTGCATAGATTACTGTGTTTAAGCCTGTGGCATCTTTATATTTAGTTTAAGTAATAAGTCAGCTTCTACCTGAAAGAATGCATTTCCTGACCCAACTTTGTTTCACAAGCTTCTTCTTTGTGTTTGATCAACTCCTGCCTGAAACTTTAAATCACTAACTTTTCTCTCACACAAGATAGCTTGTGGTAAATTGTAGAAATTTGTTTAGTGGACATGCCATGAGGTGGGTCCACTATATTTAATTGGGGAGAGTGGCTAGTGGCGTGAAACACCACTAGGGTTGCTTTCTATCTTGTACCAAATCTCAGTGAGAAAATTATCTAGGAGCGAAGAAGAAGAAGAAGAAGAAGAAGAAGAAGAAGAAGAAGAAGAAGAAGAAAAGAAGAAGAAGAAGAAGAAGAAGAAGAAGAAGAAGAAGAAGAAGAAGAAGAAGAAGAGATATTGTACCCATTTAAATTTATTTCATATCCTCCTTTGGAGTAATTTGCATGCAAAAATTTGTCATGCATTAATAAAAATTATAGGATATTCTAGTATGTTAAGTCAGACAAACAGAGCAACAGGAAGCAAACATTTTTAAAAAAATAGAATTGTACATTTTAAAGGAACAAGCATCATCCAGCCACCTACAGATCAGCATGTGTTCACACATACGGGCAGGTGTACACACACACCACCCAGGCTTATGCACTGTAGTAAAAGCAGATTCACCATGGACCCAATGATGCATTTTAGCTCCCAGTCACACTTGTCAAGAGGTAGGATCTGTTTCGCCCTTCTTTTTTGAGGAGCTTCACATGATGACATGATTGGTTACAGCAATGGTAGAAAAAGACTTGGGTCATAGTTGAACAAATATGGGTGGGCATCCATGTTAGAGTTTATTCTGTGGCTGTGATGGTATTTAAAATAAAATAAAATTGCAGTACCACCATTGCATCAGTTCAGTGTTGACCAGCAGATACGTTCTCAGAACTGAGCTGAATATTTCAGACTTTTCCCCAAATTAGTGAGGAGGAAGCCTTGACAGCACACTGTGACCAGTTGCAAAGCTCTTTGCCAGTTAAGTAACTTGCATTTGTTCCACAGTGGGAGCAGGATTTTGTCTGTTTTCACTTTTTCATTTTCCTAAACTAAAGAACTTGCTTATCTTGCTTGTTCAAAAGCGGCTGTACTTTGAAATAATTCCCCTTGAATATGGTTGACCAAAACTGGGTACAGCATTTTTCATTGTGGCCCCACTGCTGCCTTATATAAGCCTATCAGTATTAACCAATACCAGCTAAGTGTTCCTCAGGTAATGCAGCATGTTGGTAGCTCATAGCTATTGGCACTGCTCCAACATTACTCTGAACATACATAGAGAGGGAATGCCCATTGTCCCTGCCCCCTATATGCATTTGACATGTCTGAAAGAGCCTTGGTACATGCAAAATGAAAATAGGTTCCATACATGCAAGATTCAGAATCCTGAAATAAGATACAGGCTGCACACTCAAACCTTTTCTACTTTTTTGCTAGAGTTCGAATACTGATATGCATCACAAAAGGCAGAGTGAAGGGCATAATTGTAGAAAATAGCTGATATGTTGGAGAAATAGTTCTTGCAGCTGTAAGGTTATTTTATGTCCTTTGAATTGAGACTATTGTGTCATAGGAGGAGAAGCTCAGTTCAATACACATTCAAAACTGAATCTATCAAAGTCACACTTTCTGAACCAATATACAAACTGAAACACAGCGATCCTCCTAAATTTGCAATTTTCTGGATTTTGTGATGCTGTTCTCCAGCCAAAAACACTGTTTACAAAAATGCATCTGGTAGAGGAAAGTGTGCATAAACATGCAGATATTAGTGAAAATAACATTTGAATTAATTGTATTCTGGGAAATTGCTTGCAAAAATGGGTACATTATTCAAAACATTACAGAAAATTGTGTTTATTAGGAGAAATTTATACTAAAATGCTGATGAATTTCCATTAGGATTTGGTTATTATTGGTATTGTTATTTTGCAAATTGCTGCAAAATATGAAGAGCTGAATTTAAGAATGGAAAAATGAGAAACAGAGAGAAATGAAACGAGCAAATCCTTCCATTCCTAGTCATAGGTCAATGGAAATTCTTAACCTAAAGGGTTGTTTGTTTGTTTGTTTTTAAAACAGGTATTTTGTTCTGCACAAATTAACCAACTTGAAGTTTCTGGATTCTCGGAAAGTTGGCAGAAGTGAACGTGAGGAAGCCATTTTGAGGGGTGCTTTTATGAAAGTGGTGAAGCCTGTGGATACAAAGGTAAGTGACTGCATGAAGGCTGTAGGAATGTTTATGGATCTTAACATTTTGGATCTAGAATCTTACTGCTGAAGCCATTTTTAGTAATAGTCAGCTCTACGCTTTTTGCAGAACATACTCCTGGATGTCAGGTAACTGATATTAGGTGGCAGTCAAAACATGAACATTTCTTAACTTTGCTTTTTAAGCCTTGTCACTGCACTTGTGAGAGAGTGTCCTCCTTAGTAACTTAAAGAATTGAAGCATGTCAGCAAGCATTTGGTGTGTTACATGGAAAGACCATTTTTGTGACATATGTACTGTGGCATTTGTTCTGTACATCAATGAAGGCCTCAGCTTTCTTCTCTTTTGTTTGTGTTTATCTTATTGTGCTTGGTGACCTTTAATTTATTAACCTTTAATCTATGAAGTAATTTGACAGAGTGGTCTTATTCACTGGGAAAGTCTCCTGTATAAACAAATGTGATACTTAAGGATGGATGCAGAGAAGTGTGGGTTGAATTTTGCTCATACAGTGGAGCTTTCCCTCCCCGTCCTTCCATATCCCTCATTTCCATTATTGGGAGCTGAGAATGCGACAGGAGATAGAAATTTGTGAGGAGGCACCATGGACCAGTGGAATTGCCTTTCTCATCAAATGGGGCACTTTTGGATCCAACTCAGTGTGTTATAGGCTGTGTACACATCACCAGCTAAAGGTGCAATGTGGCTCTTATTTTTCCAAATTTGGATTGGTTTGGGGAAAACCACATCAAAATGAAGTATTTCTTATGAAGTATTTCTTATGAACAGGATAGTTATGGATTGCAGCTAAGTTCATTTGTACCCTGCTTCCCAAACCAGTGGTGGGAATCCTGGATTTCTGCTTGTGCAGAAGATAACCTTGGGGAGAAGACCCCAAGTTGAATTATATTGTGTGGAGCTGATGGTGGAGAAAGACTCACTCAATTGGGGATTTTAGAGTCAAGCTTTCTGCATCAGTGGCTCTCAAACTGGGCAAAGTGAGTGTTGTTTACTCTGAAAAAACAACAACACACATTTTCCATGTACATCAGTGCATTACCACACAATCTGCATAGATCGGTATTTTTGCTCTTGGAATTATTAGCTATCTAAAACTCACTCATGGGTTTCATCTAGCAACTTCTTACATACTAGTTTATTTTATAATATATGTGGCAAAAAAATATTGCAGATATCCAATTATCCTAAAGAGCAATATAGCAGCTACAGAAGTAAACTGCATTTGGGGGCATAGAAGTGTAGCTAGATACATTTGTTATCGGCTGTATGTTTGCACTAGAAAACAAATTAATTCAGAGCTGTTCGTTTTATAACTATTAAAGTTTTAACAGTTCTTATTTGGAGATTGGTTTGACACATTGTTTACTAGAGCCTTTAGCTATTTCAACTCTTACAATGCAATCTGTAATATATGAAAGAATTTACTTTGAAGCTCTTATGAAAGGCTTCCTCCTTTGCTAAATCCTGTAAAATGCAACAGTTGAACAAATAAAAAACCTTATGTTTATTCTGTCATCTGTTTGTAATCGTTCTCATACTATATTACTCTCTATAAATATCTCTGTATTTTACTTTAATGCGGCTGATAGTTATATTATTTGAAATAGACATGTGTCTTGGCCCAATCAAAAAAATTCAGAAATGTGCTATAATTCTGGCTATAATTCTGCATTGTTCTGTTATCTATCCATTATCTTAACCAAGGTGTTTCAATTCACGAAGATAGTATCACGTCTTGATGCTTTGTTCTAGTAATTCAGTTCCATGTCCCAAGCTGTATAATTTTTGAATTAGTTATCCGCTAAATCTTATTCTAAAACATATACTTATTTCCCCAATCCTTTTAGTGCAAGGTACAAATTTAACATTGAGATAGGCCTTTCTAAAATTGCTTGCTACAGAATTACTAGGTCTTACCTAGCATAATATATTCCCTTCTGTAAACATTTAGGATGTCATGAGCAAATGCTTCTTGGTGTGCAGTAGAATTATTATTATTATACTTTATTATATGTTACCCATATATTGGTTTATCCTGAGGAACAGTAGAGGGGATTGGAATCCATGAAAATGAATTTGGTGTACAACATCTGTATGTACAAATGCTCAGGCATACATTTGAAACTCTTTGCACCGTGAAGTTTTAATTGTACAAACACTCACTGAAAAGGTGGCTTTGGGGAAGCATGAGAAATATTAAGACTTATAATCTGCTATAGGTCATGTGCCCTACAAGTATTTGATGCTATACCAAAGTTTCCATATCAAAGTCTGCTTTAACCAAGGTATCTTCTGTTCCTGGTATATGAGCCACATGTGATCCAAATATCACCATCTGGGCAGCTCAACACAGCATCACTTGACTCGGTCTGCTTCTCTCCCAGCCCATGTTTGTAATCTGTTCAGCACTAGAGCTAAAGACAGTGCTTTTTTTCTAGAAAACAGGTCCCGGAACTGCACATTCTACCAGAAAAAAGCTCGGATAAGAGAGGAAGAGAGGGGTCAGTGGATGGGATTCTGGCTCACAGTTCACGCTCTTAACCTCCGTAGCATCCCCCTCCCTCAGCCTCTGTTCTTGTCCACTTCCCGTTCCTGAGCTTACAAGAGCTTCTGTCACTGGCTGAGTGCCTTGAACAGAAAGCGCTGGTGGGACTTTGGCACAAGCATAAAGCGCCACCATCCCACCATCCTCATTGACAGGTGCAGCCCTAACATAGCTGTCAACTTACAGATTTGAAAATAAGGGACCAGCAGCCTCAAAAATAAGGGATCAGCAGCCAAAATAAGGGATCAACAATTACTTTGATAAAATACATATTTTGTTGCGTGCAAATGGCTTTAGATACCTATTAGGTCCATAAATTACCATATAGCATATGTTCAACCAAAAAACAGCAACAATTTATTGTTGACAAAGGACAGCTGGACATAGAAAGGGCCCCATTCCCTTCAGGAGCTTATTTAAGGGAGATCATCAATAAGGGACAGCAGCGGGACATGGCGCTGGGATAAGGGACTGTCCCGCCAAATAAGGGACTCTTGACAGCTATGAGCCCTAACCCAGCCCAACATAATGCTCCTGCCTGCCTACGGAACCATTGGTCAATGGCGGCACCACTCACTACCTCAGAGGTGGGGCCTTTGGTCCCACCTTGAGGCACATTGATTCTCCGGAGATGTCACTCAGAGGTTCAGGGTGGGGTGGTTTGATTGGTTGCTGGAAGAAGCACAGGAAGGGAAGGGTGGGATGGAGCTGTGTCACCGGGTCTGTCTTTGTCCAGGAAGCAGCACCGGAGAACCAACTCAGGTAACCCTTAATGACAGAGATTGCCAGAAGAAATAATGGAGTAACATGCAGTGGGGTTTTTTTCCTAGAAAAAGATGCTTTACAAATGAACAACTGCTGCCGCACAATGCATGGAATCTCCTGTTCATAATACCATTGTGCGTGTACCTGCTCTGTGCCTTCATGTGATGGTAAAATGACTGGAGTTTATGCACATTGCTAATTGAATTCACATTAACCACAGCATATGTAAATCTCTCTGTATGTATGCATGTATGTACATACATACATATTTTAAACACACCAATGAGGGGTGATGCACACTACAGTCACCAAAGGGAAAGGAATCTTGTTGAAAATATTAGCTGATATGACATGGAATTACTTTCCTTTGAATTGTGCTACTCCCATCAGACTTTTTTTCCCCCAGAGAGAAATCTAAATGTGAGGTTAACTTTCTTCCATAATGATAAACTGGAAATAAACAGCTTATTCAGCAGAAGGAAACAATGGACGATAGGGTGGGGGTGGGTGGCGGAGAAAGTTCCATGGGAATTGCTTTCATCTCATGCTTGACATAAAAATCTTTAGAGAGCTAGTTACCCTTCTGAAAACAACACATGAAATGAGACTCAAGGCAGGATATTTTCATCCAGCTAGCTTATGTTTACTCAAATGCAGGAGCTAGCAATCACCAATCTTCGTGAAATCATAAATATTTAATTTTGTCTAACTCCCTGCCTTCCTCTAGTTTTTTTTTTTATTTTTCTTAACAGAATGCTGCTTTCTTCTGCTTTGCTTCATTTCATCTTTTGTTGCTTAAAGTCTGTTTGTGATGGGACTGTCGTTACAGGGAAGATACAGTCATTCATTAGGAAACAGCTTAACATTGCGACGCTCTGTTCTGTCTCGCCATGTAAAGCGATCTGAACTTCATTACCCAGTGATGTTTATATTTAGAGATGTCAAAATATTGAATGTAGTCTCATGCTTGATTTTTTTTGAAATAAAAATCTTGTAAGCCTGGCTGGGCAAGGGGCATCGCGCCAGACAAGGAAGCTTCATTTAATGACCAAACCATGACCTCATTTTGCTGGCGTAAGTGTAGATCAAAGTGGAAGATGCTTGTCCAGTGCAAAGCGTGTTGCTGGGCCTGACAGCTCTTCACATCAAAATGACAGCTCAAGAATACGACAGCCAAAATTGCTTAATTATGTCCCAGCCTTGTAATTATTCATCCCTACTCCTGCAAAGAGCACAGTTGTCATTTCTTTGACATAATTATTTAGAGCTGTGCCCTTATTCTGTTCAAAGCTTGTACAGTAATACCGGAAGGACTTGGATGTTCAGCTGCAGGGTGGGCGTGGAGACAGAGAACAGAGAGAGCATCTATTTTGTGTATTTTACTGTGGAGTTCTCAAAAGAGGTAAAGCATGGGCTTAGCACCCGTGTACAAAAAGCTTCAAGAAAATATTGGATTTTCCTCTTGTATACCGAAGGCAAAGGGACTTTACATGTTCCAGAGAATTATGAATTTATCAAATCACTATTAACATGATTATATTTATCCCATGAGAGAAGAACTGCAGCTTAATACTAGGGCACATGGGAAATTCTTTCCAGCCGAGTGAGATTCTTGTTCAATACTCTAGAGAGCTGCCAGTCAGTGCAGACATTAGTGAGCTAGATAGACCACTGTTCTGACTCAGTATTAAGCAGGTTTCCATGAGTAATAGTACTCTGTTCCTTCCACTCAAAGGGTTAAAGCATGCATTCATATAACATTGGGCCCCAGGCATACGTAAGGTCCTCTGGATTGCATTCTGTGTTTATAGCAGTAACACTGCTACTATAGAGAAGCTCTTCTAATGTGGAAACTAATACAGTGGTACCTCAGGTTAAGTACTTAATTTGTTCCGGAGGTCCGTTCTTAACCTGAAACTGTTCTTAACCTGAAGCACCACTTTAGCTAATAGGGCCTCCTGCTGCTGCTGCACCACTGGAGGACGATTTCTGTTCTCATCCTGAAGCAAAGTTCTTAACCTGAGGTAATATTTCTGGGTTAGCGGAGTCTGTAACCTGAAGCATCTGTAACCTGAAGCGTATGTAACCCGAGGTACCACTGTATAACTGTGGCCTATTCTCACACCCTCATGTCAGGGTCAAAGCACTTCAGAACTGCTGGTGGTAGCTCCCATGATGGAATGCTCCATCCTCTCACAGACAAAAAGGTTCCTATGTATCGCTATACATGTGCTAACATATCTGAGAAATGGCTGACATTATATGCTTCCTCCCTCCCACTGCCATCTAGTTTTCTGTGTGCATGAAGTTTGGAAGCGGGAAAGAGTATTCCATCATGTGATGAAATCACACTACTGCACCACAAACAGTTTTATTCGGAGGTGAAATTTGCTTCCATACAGGAAGCAAATGAATACAAATGAACAGGGGGGAAATGAGGGGTTGAGAGAAGAGGAATAAATACATAAATAATTGTGGTTATGTTCAACTCTCCTTCTCCTCAATGTACCCCTGCTAATAGCATAGATGATTCTGAGCATCAGAATTGCCTCCATCATTGTCTTTTTTTTAATATAATTTTTATTAACAGGCCAATCAAATCACATTATTTCCAAATCACATTAGTTCCAAATTATACAGCCAGATTTTTAAAATTTTTATTGGGGGTACCCATACTTCAAGCTCCGAAAGGGGTCCAAACATCACTCATGTTGCTGCTTTAATTAAACAGTTCTATCCAGTTCTGTCCAGATAGTCTCTTTGTTACTTTCCTCATCTTCTTATTGTTATCATATATTCCTTTCTTTGCGATCTCTGATAATCTTCACAAGCGGGTTGAAAACAAACATCCTCTGTGTGGGTTTTACACTCTCCAAAAATAATATCACATAAAGGACAAACGCCATTTTCACACCTCCGTAAAGAACTTTCCCTCAGTCTGTCTGTTGATTTCCCCAGGCTTGCCAAACATATGTCAGAGGGCTCTGCCAGGTCAAGATCACATTCCGATAACCATACATTCACATTCTGATGACCCTGGTCCTCCTCCCCCTCGTCCTTCTTAGGTAAGCCTGTCTTAGTGAGAAGCCATTTGAAACTGCGTGATAAAACTTTCCTCCATTCCCCCGATGTTTCTCCCAGTCCTCTTTGATCAGTAATTCATTCCACACAGTTCTTGAACTCCTGCTTGTGATGAATACATTGCAACGATTCTTCTCTCTGGAGGGCAGGGTTATTAATACTCACATAAGGCCCCCCCCCCAAAAAAAAAGTTTTTTCCTCCCCCTCCTTTCCGTTTCACTCCAACATACCAGTCTTTTAATGATGATTCATTAAAAAGAGATCCATTAATCAGCAGTCTTTACTCCCGATCTTCACTTGATATATGTGCATTAGCTTCTTTCCAATTATATATTTCCAATTATATCTTTCGAGCTAATGCGAACCAGTGCGTGAATTAGAGACAGCGTCGGGAAGAGCCGGCCTCACTCGAGGGCTTCGTGCCAAGTGCCCACACCCCTTCTTTCAAGTCCGGGGGTGAATTATGGACACAGCTGGCAAGGCAGTCCCCCCCATCTCCTTGGGGGGGTAAGGGAGGCTGCATACTCCCCATATCAGCCTCTTAATTACCTCGTGTGGGTCGGAGAGATGTTATTGTTGGCCATCTTCCAATGCGCCCCCTGGTGGCCCCCCATTGCCTCCATCATTGTCATGTGGCAAGCACTGACTGTACCACGAGGAAAAGCAAGGATGAATTGTGTATGGGCTTTGACTTGTAGGGGTGGGGAGTTTGTTAAGTAGACTGTTGAGACCCCCAGCAATTGTAAAGTTTTCAAGTCTGCTGAGTAAGATAGGGGGAATTCTAGAACTACTCATCTAGAAGTTAAGTCTCTGCCTTAGTACACAAGCATATTTGCATTTATGCTTGCTCTTGGGCACCATTTCATATGGTTCACCTGCTGAGGTATATTTTGAACTCTTGATAACCCATTGGGTTATTATTATTAATAATAATTGTCCTCTTGGCTTTTAAATGAATGAAGGGTGGTCTCTTGCAGAGTAAACGAATAGATTTTCCTATTCTCACTTTGCTAATCACAAATTTATCTGCTGAAACAGCACTCCCCACCCCAACATTTCACAGGTGAAAATACACACATGAATGCATGATGTGCTTCTCCTCCCTATATTATATGCCATAGAGTGTCAATCTGGGATAGTCTGTAGGCAAACTGAAACAGAAAAGGGGCTTGCAATGTCAGGAGTTAAGATTTCTCAAATGTTTCCTTAGGTTACAGACACCATTACTTTATTATGTCATGCAGGTAACTCACAACTTATGCACATTTAGCGTGTGTGCATTCAGCAATGTGCTTGACAAATTTATATATATATATGGGGGTGGGCGTTGGGGGGGTGGGACTTTGCCAATCCCACCAGCCATTGAACCCAATATATTTTGACTGTACTCGATTTTAGCTCAAAGCACTATCCCTGAAACGTAAGCCGGCATAAGTTGAGAGCCGCCTATATTATTAATATTTTGAGCTGCGTTTTAAATTCATGCACAAGGCACTGTTCCAATGGATACACTGGAGGCAAAATGATAGGCTTCTGTTCTGTGATTGCATCCTTGTTGATTCAGCGAGGGTATTAAAATTTCCACTTCTGCAATTGGGCTTCCTTGTGTTTTTACATAACGTAAAAGTGAGGGCATTCCAAAGCGGGTGGGCCTCACTTGCGGTTTAGGGAAACCCACAAGAAAGTCCAAACTAGTGTAGAAAAACAAAACACTATTCCTGTCTCTTCTGCAGATTCTGGTATTGCTCATAATAGTTTTCCAATAATCTTTTATATTTTATAAGTATTCCACCACAAAAATTCTGTAAGGTAATGATAAAGGCAGGAGAAGTCGCTTGAAATCATCCCTGTGGAATCAGGAACTTGGTTTGGAAAACAATTGCCACATTTTCACCCTTTGCTTTTATTTCACGAGAATGGGCCACAAAAAGGGATGGGGGAAAGGTATGAAAGGGTATGTTGCACTTTATTGCTTTTAAATCTGGCTGATTCATTTGGGGCACTGCAGCAAAAAGGTGCTAAACAGAAGGACTCTTTCTTCTAAGCAGCAATCAGTTTATGGGCCTAAGAACATTAAAAGAAAACTTAATATACAGTTCTGAACCCTAAGATAAATATATACATTTTTCCAACTCTTTATGTCCTTTGTTACTGATATACATCTTGGAAGTTTGACTTCTGAGTAGGAGCCGTCTGGCTTTTATCAGTGCCACTTAAATTAGGTATCAGGACACTTAAAGCAAAACTGGTATACAAAAGGAAAAGAGAACAGCTGGTATCCTTCCTGGGTTTTTTGTCTTTCCAGCTATTTTCACCAGCAGTGCCAGGGCTGCTGGCATATATGGATGGGGGAGAATAGTGTATGATAGGTGGGAATGGTGGTAAGGATTTGTTGTCGTTTAGTTGTGTCCGACTCTTCATGACCCCATGGACCAGAGCACGCCAGGCACCCCTGTCTTCCACTGCCTCCCGCAGTGGTAAGGATAGGTCAGCACAATTGCAGAAGTTATCATGGTCTTACTTGGAAGTGTACCCAAAAATGACTCTGGCAAAGCTCTGTTTGGTTAAGGTAGAGGGGAGAGCATAAAAGAGAATGATCCTCAGTTCACAAGAGCAGGTCTCTTAGATTTTCAGCACAGTGACAAAGACTGAGTTGGAAACTTTTATAGATGCTGGGGAGCATTCTCCTGCTTTTTCTAGCCTATTGGTTTAAAAAGGCATCTTTGACAGAGGTGGTTTTTCTCCTTACTCGTTCCTCCTTTGACTACACTGCTGTTAGAAATAAATAAATAATACAACGACATGGACCATTAGGCTGAAATCATGATTTAATTTGTGCTGGAGCTCAACACAGCTTCTCTATGGTCAAAAATCTGTCTGTATTTAGAAGCTGTTTTAAATTGCTTTAAAGTCGCCTTTTTAGATGCTGCTGCTTTCGGACATTTAGATCAGGGGTTCACTAGTGGTCCACAGCATGTCTGAAAAAATACAATTGAAATCCATACAGCATCTACATGCAGTACATTGGAATTGCTATGATAGATAAACTATGAAGTAGTCCTAGGGTTGTCATATGTCTGGACATGTAGGTTTGGGAGTGCAAAAAGCTGTGCCCTGTCTCTCCTGGCACCACCTCTCCAGGTCCCCAGCTCCCCTGTGCCAGGAAGCTGGCGTTTCTGGCAACGCAGCACAGTGGCACCTCTGGTTACAAACTTAATTCGTTCCGGAGGTCCGTCCTTAAGCTGAAACTGTTCTTATCCCGAGGTGCACTTTCGCTAATGGAGCCTCCCGCTGCACGTGTGCCTCCAGTGCACGATTTCCATTCACATCCTGGGGCAAAGTTTCCAACCAGGAGCAGCTACTTCTGGGTTAGCGGAGCTCATAACCTGAAGCGTTCGTAACCAGAAGCATTCGTAACCAGAGGTACCACTGTACCAGGGTTGCGCCAGCATTGCAAGAGCCCTTATGCTGCCTTCTCAAAATCAGGCAGGCTTTGGGAAGGTGGCAGGGAAGGTGCTCCTAGTCCATGGGCAAAGATGGGGCACAGAAGGGGCTCAGAGCAAGGCCTGGATGGCTTAAAGTGGTTCTGTGTATTGTGCAAAAAATACATAAGTATCTCTCTCCTTACCTGGGCATCCTAACTCATGAAAAACAGAGAGAGAGAGAGAGCGCACAATTTTCCAGTGGTCCATGGTGGGAGGAGGGGGATGTTTGGGAAACACTGATGCTGACAGTGTCTCTTCCTCCTTTCTCAATAACCATAACCAACCCTCTAGATTTGTTTAAAGCTGCCACCCTTCATTTAATCCGGCCAAGTTGCTTCCTCCTAATAGTCAAAGGTATCTGCTGTGAGTTTAAGTGGTGCACTACAAAACTACAAGCCACTGTTTCCTTTTCCTGGTGTAAAGGTTCACACAAGCCAGCAAGCCACAGTCTACTATCTAAAGGGAGTCTTCTACTTTATCCGGCTTTCAGAAATTGACAGAGTGGGATTAAAACATGTGTTCTCTCATTAGGACAATATGTCTACCTACCGGCATAGGCACTATAACAGCCAGCGTAAAATATGGTACCAGCTTACTCAGTTCTGATAGAAACTCTAAATGTTCCTGCTTCTACAAAAGTCAAGAGCTAGACTTCCTCCTTTATTTCTGTGAGTCATGGAATCAGGGTCCCCACCATTTGTAGCCATTAACACCATTTGTAGCCATTAACAGCCCCATTCTGCTTTTATGTCAGAGTCATAGGTGTTTAATCCTAAAACCTTGGCAATAATCCAACTTCTTTGTAATGATCTTCTGCCTTCCTACAGATCTTGGCAGTTTAAAATTATTGGAGGTTGCTTTCTCCAAAAGCTGTTTGGAATGTGTTTGTTAAGTGGTCACTGGAAGAGACTAAAATATGTCTGCCTTTCTGGAATTAGTTGGTAAATTTATCCCAGTGGATCTTTTCCTCCTAGTACCAACTCTTCCCTCTCGTGCACTCCTGACAATAAACTCTGTCGATTTTAGTATTTACTTTGATACCTTAAAAAAAAATCAACAATTAGAAATGATAATATTTTCTAACATTTCAGCCTCCCACCAATTGTGTTGCAGTGAAGTAAGTGTTGCAAATTTATTTTGTTTCAAATATCAACTAGCTCAAGTGAAGATCAGAATGTACATTTGTGGAATAAAGTACAGGATCTATATATTGGTGCTCACTCTAGAATTTGTTTTTTGGTGTTATAGTTCACAAAATGTTGGCCCTAGAAGGCTAAAACGGAATGATGTAGAGTAAGATTTTTTTACTTGGTTTAGAGAGAAGTAAGTTAATCACCATTGTATTCTGATGTTTTTGAAAGATGGAATCACTTTCCTTTTAATAAATTTATTTTAAAAATCCTGGAACACTGCATTTTAAAGAAAAGTAGATGCGAATATAAAGTTCCCTCATGTTTTGTGAGAATTACTATAGAAGGAGCGCTGCTGTTGACTTAAATCTTAGCACAAGAAGCTCCGAGCGGAATCTTTTTAGATTTTACTATAAAATGTTATGGAGCATGGGTGTTTGCTTTCTTGTTATCAGTGCCAAAACAACAATCTGAAATGACCTTTATATTGGTCTGTATGTTGATGTACTTGGCTCATCAGCTGGCCAAAGTGGTATGAATGCATTTATTATGTCTCATTTGCTGTGGTGCTGAGATGTGACCCACTACTCTGGTCTTACAAAATAATATCATTGGTCTATTTAGTTGGCACTAGGGATGGGCAGTGAGGTGAAAATTATTTAGGATGGTAAAAACCAAAAGGGTCTATGAAGGGCACTGAAATATTTCTCCAAACTGGGAAATGGACAGGAAAATGACAAAGGCTGTTCAGTGTGAGAAAATAATAAAACAGTGAATATTGTGGCAAAATGATCCTAATGTCACATATGTCCTGTTGCGATCTGAACAAGTGCTGACCAACCAGGAAAAAGAACATGGGGGGTGTGAGGGGATAGTTCATTGTAAATGTCAACCTAGTCTGAGGCAGCTGTGATGTGAAAAGTGATTAAATAAGAACAACAGCTTTAGTACAGTTCTGTCCTCACTGCCTTGGCAGTGGCTTTCCAAGTTTTCAGCTAGAGGTCTTTCGAAGTCCTGCTGATAGATCATTTTCCACTGGAGATGGTATGGAATGAAAGCAGGCCAGAAGTCTGTGTAAGGCATTGGTCAGGGAAATGCCATGGCTCTGGAGCCCAGCAGGGCCTCCTATTGCCAATGCCTGGCTGCTTAGAAACACCATTTGAAATTCCCCACAATGGTTGTGTGGAAAGTTCCAGTAGATGCTCACTGATGTTACTGCTTGCCCCTTTGCTGTTCAAGTTGATACCTGGTACCCTCACTAGGGTCCAGCAATGTCAGGGGGCAGGCCTAATCCAGCCCTACTGGAACCTTTTACATGGAAACAGGAAAAGACAGATCAGTCTATCTGGTCTGTATGAATTTCATCAGGACATTCTGTCCCTTTTCCACATTAAACTCTGGGTTGTTGTTTTTTTTTAAAAAAAAAACTGTATGAAAATTCATATTTAAACACATTCATATATGTGTATTTTATCACAGAATGCATGTTTAAATGAAAGCATTTCAAAACTTTTTTTTATCCTAAAAACTCATTTTAATGGAATTCAGGTAGGGGAATATTTGAGAAGTGAATAGTTATACAGTATTGTGATCCATGTGCTTGTCCAAGGGGTATAAATTAGATCATCTCGCTTTTGAAAAATTGCCCAAATGAAATGCTCCTCCAGCCCTTCTGTGCCTCCTCTTTATGAAATGGCCTCCATTTCATGGACCACTGAAGGACTTCAGTTGCTGATGACTGCTGGTCAACTAGTTACTGGTACACTGGTAAACTAGTTGCACTGGTATTGATGGCAGTTCAACCCCTCCCCCCACGCTTCCATTTTCATTGTGGTGGATTTTACAGAATTAGGCAGTGTGATATTAATACAGAGATTATTAGATTATTATTAGATTATTATAAGTAGTAGTGTTTGAATTTATATCCTGCCTTTCCTCCAGGGTTTAGGTAACGGGGGATTTTAAATAAATGTATAAATGAATGAAGCATTTTGTCAGGAGAAGCTTTTTTTTTTTTAATGGATTTTTGCCGTGCCCTGGCCTATTTATTAGGTGTACCTGTAACCAAAGCGTGCGTTTATTGGGAGGATGTGCAAACATCATATGTTCATGCACATGTATTATCACCCACGTCATCAAGATATCATAACCCAAGTATAAGATTGGTTACTTCTTCAGTTTGCTGAAATGTAATTTTCCGTGGAGCTTGACAAGACTTGCAATCTATAGTTCTTCCTCCTTCTGAAGAGTTTACTATAGGGTATCTAAAGTATTAAATTGCTACTGCTTTTGTGTTTCTAATATATAGTCTGAAAATTAATGGATACGAGTCATCCTTTTCTGTTCAGTATGCCAGAATTTCTGTTTCAGCCAGGAATTATTTTACATAGGTTTAAGGGAAAAGAAGAAAGGAAGTAAATTCTGTGCTTTAAAAATTAAAATAAAACCTGGAGACTCTTTCTTCTCCTCCAGCATTGCATGGATAAATGCACAAGTTAGATCACATAACTGCTACAAACAGTTCACTGTGTAGGCCAAATGCTTTCTAATGCACTAAAATTAAGAAATAATGTGCTTTGAAAATGATTTATGAGTGTGGTTAAACTGCCAGATTTACAAAGAAATAGTTCAGATCTTGGGAAGCCTCATGAGTCATGTCAAAAATGAATTTGACCATGATTTAAACTGCTACTTTTCTTACATGACATTTAATATGTGTACTTTGGAGGCCCATATGTCTTTAATAAAATAGCATTAAGTTTTAAATATGATATGAATGCAGTCAGTTTCTAAATTCATAACCTTTTCCACAACTCCAAAATGCTAACCAATAAAGGGAGTCATACATGCAATAAAACATAAACCTTAGAAAATAGCTTTTTATTAAAACAGTTAGACAGTTGGCAGCTGTGTTGTAATGTAATAAATTCTTGAAGCCAATGTGGATTTATCAGTCATTGTTTACATTGCGAGCAATTTGGACCAGACAACTAATTAGAACTGAAGACCAAAGGTCATAAAAAAGAATTCCTACTATGTCCAGTCAATTGAGAACTTGTTTGGCAAACTTATAAAATTTTTACTAGATAGCTAATTTTGATGTAGTCATTCTGCAGTATGTCTCTTTGAACACATCTATACCACATGGCTTCTAATTCGATTCTGACAGGTACTAAACAAATTTAACACAAGTGATTGTGCAGTATAGAAAGAGTTACCAAGTCCAAAACAGATACCTTAACATGACTAATCCCAGCCTCTCCCAACCTGTTGCCCTCCAGAGGTT
Source organism: Podarcis muralis (assembly GCF_964188315.1). Classification (NCBI taxonomy): domain Eukaryota; kingdom Metazoa; phylum Chordata; class Lepidosauria; order Squamata; family Lacertidae; genus Podarcis; species Podarcis muralis. The sequence continues at coordinate 83,374,499 of NC_135660.1, read as the reverse complement.
TAGGAATACACCTATCAGGGATGATTAGAACTGTAGCCCAGAACAACTGAAGGAAGCCAAATTGAGGAAGACTGTCCTCTGCAGATGTTTATTCATAATAAAGGAATGTTGGCATATGGAGATGTAATAGGCCTGGAATTACAGAAAAATGCCCTTCTCTAGTTGTTTTCAGATGGTGTTCTAGAGAGCCTTTGAGTTCTTCCATGAGTAGATCAGTGATGATATATAGTAGGGGTACCCAGCATGGTGCCCTCCAGATGTTGTTGCACTAAAATCCCCATCATCCCAGACCTTGTTATTCTTCTTACTTTGATTTATTACCTGCCCTTATGGTGCACATTAGCTATCCCTGATGTCCAAGCTTCCTGGAAAGGCAGCTTGCTAGCTGTTACTGACCTTCTCCTTCAGTGTGCAGCCACATTCTCTGCCTGCCTTATCATAGTCTCTTGAAGCACAGTTTCACTATCATTCTGGCACTGAAGCCAAGCTGGAAGAAGAGTGTCTTTGGGTAAGGGTTCAGGCCCTCTCACCTGCATGTTCCTTTATAGTATGATCAGATGCTATGCAATGTTTGTTAAATATGTTTCCCCCATGATAATTTGAGAGAATTCCATCTTCTTATGCACATACAGTGGTGCCTCGCAAGACGAAATTAATTCGTTCCGCGAGTTTTGTCGTCTTGCGATTTTTTTCGTCTTGCGAAGCACGGTGTCGGAAAAGTTTTGGAAAAGCTTCAAAAATCACCAAAGTCTTCAAAAACCTCAAAAAAGGCTACCACACCGCGTGCTATGAGTTGCTCCTTGAAGTCAAGTCACAACTGTATTAACGGTTTTAAGAAAAAGGAAACAAACTTGCAAGACGTTTCCGTCTCGCGAAGCAAGCCCATAGGGAAAATCGTCTTGCAAAGCAACTCAAAAAACCAAAAACCCTTTCGTCTTGCGAGTTTTCCGTCTTGCGAGGCATTCGTCTTGCGAGGTACCACTGTATGTGCTAGATATGTGCTGTTTTAATCTTTCAGACCAAAACACCTTCATCCTCTGAACGAGACATGTATGAGAAAGCAAAAACATCTGCGTTCTGATAATAGTCTGTCATGCTTCCCATTCTTTGCTCCTGCAAATACACAGAGCAAAGTATACACACACGAGAGTGACAGTTTATATAGCTTTAAAACTTCAACACCCATGATCCAGTGCAGCTGTGAATGAAACACACATGCATTAAAAAAACACACCAAAAAAACACCCCAACAAAGGCCCTTATTTAAAGTGAGGAATGGAGGATAATGAACGAATTGGCACACAAGCAGAAACTGCCAACATTCAAATTAGCAGCTGGGGTCTCCATGGAAATCTGCAGCTCAAGGTCAGGAAATGGTTCCTTAAAACAGAATTCCACCAGCAGGTTTTGAACTTGCCTAGATAGGTTGTTTTCAAAAGGTTTTCTACAAAAACGATACTTTAACATTGCATCTTTGTGGTTCTAGAAGCTTGAATAAAAGTCTACCGCGATATTGCCGAGTGTATTTCAAAAGCTAAGCTTTGTCTTCCAGAATTATGGGTCCCCTAGAGCATCCAGAAAATTATTAACAGCATGTAATCCAGCTCAGTGTGAATGTGTCTTTAGTCTGTTAGCCAAATCTTTACATAATACAAATCATTCTACCTATAAAAGCACAAATATGTTATTGTTCTCAACAGGCAATTTAATGCAACTATAGGGAGGAGAATAAGAGAAAAGAAGATTACAAGCTAGCTGATCGTGTTTTTATTTCTCTCTTAAATCTCTCTACATTTCTCTGTGGTTATACTTGTTTAAAGATTGTATGCAACTGTGCTGTCTACATGATTTGGAAAGCAAATCAGACTAAATATGAAGTTTCAATGGGTGCACTTTTTAAGGGATTTGATACGTTTATTGCAAATATACATTTTCCCTAGAGCAAAGCTGAACCTATAATTTTTGTTTCTTGTGAGTTTTTGGTAGGTTTAAAATTTTGCTCATTTATACTTGCTATCCTGTTGTGCCATTCTATTCACAGAAGAGCTATTAAAGTTAATTATTCTCTGGGCCCTTTTCTGTCAAAGGATAATATTGGAGTTAACAAAAAAGATGTATTTATTGGTTAGGGGGGAAAACCCCACACCATTCTGTTGAAATAATGCATGGCTGCCTTTTGTAAATGAAGCTTCTTGACATGTTGACAGGTCAGAAATCAGGTGTGATGAGTGCTAAACGGAATGAAACTTCAAATTTAACAAATAATTCTGATGAGTATGAAGTGAGCTTTTAGAAACTCATTTTCTGAACTTTCAAGCCCCAAACATAGTTTTACTGTTTTCCTTTTAGAATAAATTTATACCATTTTGTTTCCTTTCTCATGCCCTGGGCTCTGGAATGCAGTCATAAAGCTATCCTTATTGAAATGGGAGAAATTATTTAAGGAGGTTGTAAAGGTAAAGGGACCCCTGACCATTAGGTCCAGTCGCATACGACTCTGGGGTTGCGACACTCATCTCGCTTTACTGGCTGAGGGAGCCGCTGTACAGCTTCTCGGTCATGTGGCCAGCATAACTAAGCCACTTCTGGCAAACCAGAGAAGCACACGGAAACGCCATTTACCTTCCCGCCGGAGCAGTACCTATTTATCTGCTTGCACTGTGTGCTTTCAAACTGCTAGGTTGGCAGGAGTAGGGACCGAACAACAGGAGCTCACCCCGTCGTGGGGATTCGAACCGCTGACCTTCTGATCGGCAAGCCCTAAGCTCTGTGGTTTAACCCACAGAGGTTGTAGTCATCAGCTAATAGGATATGTAGAAAATTATGACGATAATGGAACAATCAAAAATACATTGTGCACAGTGCCAGCCCAAAACATTTTGCCAGCTCATGGAATCCAAATGGTGCCACCACCCCAGTGCTGCTGCATCATTCAAACACCAATGTTTTGTCCCACAGTAATCTAATCTTTGGTGTACTTTCGTCACTGCAAGCTTCAATCTAAACATATTGGAAAAGGCTATCATGGGCCGATCCAACACGTGGTAGATAAATTAAGGCAACCATACCAAATTCAGTAATCTCAGGGGTCATTACTTTGAGCCAATTCTTGGCATTAGTTAATGTTACCGTTCCTAACTTTATCAGTAGGCCAGTATGCCTAACTCCACTGAAAATGCATGCATTCATGTAGTAACAAAATTCTGTAAATCATTGCTTATGGTCATTTCATGCAGAAAAGCAATAAAATCTGCTTTATACTTGATTTTGTCAATAGATCTTTACAAAATTGAGTAGAATATTATAATTAAAATGTAAAATCATATTGTTGGAAGAGGCATTATAAGACACCTTGCCATCTCCCCAATTGATGTAGCTAAAGTATCCCTAACAGGTCTACTTGAAGACCTCCAGCAAGGATGATGTTGGCTATCCCTCCCAGTTTTGTGTCATCTGCAAATTTGATATAGATTCCTTCCACCCCTTCATCTAAGTCAATGATAAAAATTGTGAAAAGCTTGATGACAGAGCCCTGTGGCATTCCACTCAAAAACACACTCTAGTTTGATGAGGCACCATTGAACAACACTCTTTGAGCATGATGGTTTGCCAACCAGCTGTAATCCATAATCAAATTGTTGGCATCTGTCTGTCCCAAGAGACAATGGAGTGTGCCTCTAGGGGTGAAGTCAAACCACTGGGTTAGGAGTTCCGAAATGATCTCCCTGGGGCGCTAGCCTGGGCAGTGCATATTGAGATCCTGAGCTGCCCAGATGGCAAGATTTCCTTCTCAGCCTTGCTGATGTGGTCCAAAGGAAAGCAGAGCATTATGTTTGACATCAGCTTGGCTGCAGGTGTTGCAGGAAGGATGTGTACAAGGCGCCATCCTACCATCTTAGGCAATCCACTCCAGATTTGTTTTGGGGTTATTCCTTAGCCTTTTTCCTTCCCCTTCTCTAGGGTCACTGCTTTCAACTGTGACAGTGCAGCAGCCAGCGGACAGTTTGACTCAATAGTAAAAAAAATATAATACAAGTTTTTCCACCCTGCACTGCATCTTTCATGTCTGGTACCAGACATACTGAAGGAGCACATCCTTCTGGAAAACCGTTGAAATACCAGGGGGTCCAGTATGAAATAGGAGTCTGTGCTCCCTGAAGTAAGGCACTTACATTTACCTCATGATTCAATATATCAACATCTAGAAGATGGGCAGATAGTGACAAATGGTGAAGTACCATCCCCATACAGTCCCATTTGGGTTACTGGTACTCCTGAGCAAGATAAGAGAGGGGCCAGACACCAATTCTGTGGCCTTACCTTAGTCACTCAGTTGTCTTTTAGTTCCAGCTTGTACAACACATTATGGGACTAGGAGATAGTGGGGAGGGTTCTCTTTATTCTTATTTTAAAATTAGGAAATGTGTTCTTTAAGTCATGCTGTACTGTGGTTTCAGGGGCACAGATGATAACTTGTGTGATATTTTTATAGTAGCTTTTTGTGCTGTCACTATAAGCTAGATTATTTTTATATCTATCCAGTCATGACCCTGGAGAAAACCTCTGCAATATTTGCTATAGGTTTCTTATATAAAATGCCTTTTTATTTTGTTCTGTGAATGGGCAAGAATTGCAGAGTAATCTCGCTGCTGCATGGTTTACTTGGTCTGCTCCCTTGAGGTAAAACTTTGTGTTAGCACAACCTCATTTCTTTTAAATAATAAACTCATAGCTGAATGTGGTTTGTGGTCTCCAAGCTATCCAATAAAGAACCAATGGTTCTCTTGTCTCCCCCTGAATTTGTTTATAACCAAAGATCAGTGGCTGAAAAAGAGGGAATGTTCAAGGTGTAGGGCTGGTTCTGAAAATACAGTTGGTTGAAGCTATTCGGTGCAGCATGGCATGTGATTATTTTCATTCCTTTAGTACTGCGACATTAATAATACCACTAAACCAGTGTCCAAGAGGCTTCACATTAGATATTGCATCACACTGTGATGTATTGTATGGGTAAGGAGGGAGAGGTGCACACCAAGAACTGGGATTAAACAGGACAGAATTGGGGAATGCGGCATATTGGGTTACTTACTACAACCAGTGCAGAGGGCCAGGTACTGTTTCCACAGCCTGAGATACTGAAGGAGTCTCGCACAATTCAGCTCACTTGAAAACAGAACCTGATAAATTGCTTCTTACTGGTCCTCAGAGAGATGTGGGGGATATAAAGCAAGTTATACACCAAAGCCACCACCAACCCTATTTAGCTTTAGCATTCCTTCAGTACCATAGACAATGGTCCCACTTGTGAGTAACTCCAGCCTTGCAATTGTCATGTCATCCTCAAGCTCGGTCAATATGGTTCTCCTGGAGAACTATCTCCAGGTTGGGTGCCATATGGGGACCTTGGCATTAACAGCATTCCGCTGTTAACCAGCTGAACCAAGGATTTTATTTTCATTACTATAACTGAACTGAGCTCAATGTCCTTCCACCCAAAATTCCAGTCCTAACTAGCTGTCTTCATTTTTGGAGCCTAATTTAGGTAGAAATATACATTTTGTTGCTACTGTTTTTAAACTATTGGGAGTCAGAACCCCTTGCCAATCTACTGAAAATCACCCAGGTATCAACTAGTGGATCCCAGTGGATCTTCTGTCCATCCCCCTGTACTTCCCTAAATAGGGCGGTGCAGAAGACACACTGGTTCTGAACTTCAAACAAAAGTACCTGCTAGCCTCATGCTTATTTCACCTGAAACTGGTTATGGGTTTTGTTGGTGGGGGTTTGATTCTTTAACAGCACATGTCTCTGTCATATGCATATTGTTACATTTGTGTGGCTTCCATTGTCATGATGTGTCTTTCAGGGAGAAATGAGTGGCATGTTATCTTGTAGTGTTGCTTTGCTTTCTAGATATGTGAGGCATCTGTTAAGGTTCCTTTTGTCTATTTCTCTACTCTCTCTTTTTATAAATATGTATATAATGCCAATAAGAAGGGCAAACCCATTGAAAGGCGTAAGGTGAAGATTAATGCTCGTAAAGCATATTGAACCAGATTAAAATTTACTTAGTTTAATGACTACTTGAAGAGGCCATATCATCAGATATTGCAAAAACACATAAAGGAGGTCTATTAATGTCTCTCAATTTGAATTTGCCTCAGAATCTATGGAGTAATTGCTCATCCTGTTTCTGCCAGATTAGCATATTTGCATTATAATATTGAAGCTTCTTCCCAGGTGTACATTATCTAATTGAGCTTATCATAAAGATTTTTATTCTCCCCTCTCCAGAATCACCAATACCAGTATTTAAAAAAAAACTGAACAAGCCTTTCTTTCTTCTCTCTTTTTTTAAAAAACCAACAATACAAAAGAGCGACAAAGTGCATTTCTTTTTGTATATTACTATGCAAGAGTTCTCAAAAGGGAATTTGAACATACAAACCCTGCACAGGTGATTAAATGTGGGAATCAGATGGTGAAATGGGATTGGGTTCACTGGTTATATATATATTTTTAAAATATAAGTTTATGTATAATTTTCATTTATAACAAATAAACATTTCAACAAAAGAATTTTTAAACAATTCTCTCATCTCAAACCTCGCCTCCCTCTTTCACCGGATCCATGAATTTACCCTCTCTTTTTCCTCTTCTGCATATCCCAATTAACTCTATTTATTCTTTTCCTCATCTATTTCATAGATGTTTTAGATTAGAAACTGCAAGTATTTACAATAATCCTGCTAATGTCTTATACTGGTTTCATTCTTGGCCCCTGTGTGTTGATTAGCTTTTCTAAACAGAGCCCTATGTATGTATAAGTTGCATACACTGTAGGCTTCCTCTGCCTGCTCTCTAAATGTGCAAAGTCTAAGCATGCCCTGATCTATATGCATAAAGGTCACAAGTGTAGCCAGTATTATCCCCTATAACAAGTCATCGGCACAGAACTCAAGAGTGCATTTTTTTCCTGATGTTGAAGTCAAATGCCAGATATGAATAGAGATAACATTGGGAGGGGAACTACAGCTGCAAACCTTTATTAATTTAGTATTACTAAACTGTGCAGTTAGACGCATGTATTTTACAAACAGCTGGCTAACCAATTTCTAGTATACAAACAAAAAGCCTATATTCCAGTTACTTTCAGTAGCAAAACCCACATTTTTCAAGTTTCTTTTCCTTTCTTTTTTGTCATAAAAAAATAACACATCTGAAAAAGCGAAAGACCATCAATCAGTTGGTAAGGTTTTATGTTTTAGTTTTCATTGTGATCACGTTTCCTTTTTGTGTTGAAGAAATGTGGCAAACAGCTCTATAAGTAGGGAACTGTTGTGCAACGGGAGGGATTGCGCAGGGCGTAAGGAACATGGACATTTTCCATCTTCTTTATTGCATGGAGTTGTGAGACTTGCACCAATAAAATAGGTCATTTGAGGGTATAGACTGAACAAAATGCTGACTCCAGGTTTTGGGGTCTCCTTTGACAAGATGCCCTGAGTGAGACCCCCACTGCCCCAATGCGTTGGCCCATCTTTTCTTTGCTACTATGGTGTAGTGGTTAAGAGCAGTAGTCTCGTAATCTGGTGAACTGGGTTCGCGTCTCCGCTCCTCCACATGCAGCTGCTGGGTGACCTTGGGCTAGTCACACTTCTCTGAAGTCTCTCAGCCCCACTCACCTCACGGAGTGTTTGTTGTGGGGGAGGAAGGGAAAGGAGAATGTTAGTCACTTTGAGACTCCTTCAGGTAGTGATAAAGCGGGATATCAAATCCAAACTCTTCTTCTTCTTGCTTCCTATTCAGTTATCTTCCCTCTTTGGGCTCAGTCTGTTCCACTTCCCAGACTACAGCTCTCTCCCCCCAACCTTGTCAAAGCAAGACTGTTGCTCTAGCTCCTCACTTGTGCCGATTACTCAGAGAGGGCAGGTGGACAAGCGGTGACTACAAGGAGGGTGAGCCGAGCCAGGAGGCTCAGGGTGTTGATAACAAGCCCCTCCTGCCTCTGACATTGGTGGCTGCAGCAGCCATTTTTCTTCACTAATAAATGAAATAGGTGGAAATAGAGGAATGCAATTTGTCATTTTAAAAAAGGGGGTACACAACTAATGACCTGAACTTTCCCCCACGCTGCCTTCCTGCAGTCTGTCACCCCAGGTACTTTCCTCCCAGCTTGCTTTTGTAGCCAGACTGGGGGAGAAGGGGAGGGAAGGAGGACTGTGGAGCACTCAAGTGTGGGAGTACCAGATGTCCTCTTTGATGTTAAAATCGCATCCCTTTACTTGACACATGATCTGGGCAGACACCGCTGCATTTTGAAATGCTATACAGTATCTCCGTTCTCTTTAGTGTTCCGTGTACTATTCCTTAATGCTATCTCAAACATGTTAGAAACAGTTTGTAGAATCCTGCCATTTCACCAGAGTGGGAGTTGGGTTTGTTGTGCTAGTTGATCCTTTCCAACTGTGTGGTTTTTATGACTACCACAGTTTACTGCATTAAGCCCAGACTATTCTCAGGATAAGAAAACACATTAAGATAATTTTGGACTTTAACTGGGATTGCGAAAGGAATCTGGAGAAAATAATATGCCATTTGCAGCATCATAATGCACTTAGCTTATCCAAATAAGTGCAGAATTTATCTCTCTCTCTCTCTCTCTCTCTCTGTGTGTGTGTGTGTGTGTGAGAGAGAGAGAGAGAGAGAGAGAGAGAAACAATTGCTGAAACTAGAAAGCATTACAGTATTTAGCGCATCAAATGAGCTGGGTCACCATAAATAAGTATTCTCGACAGTAGGTTTAAGCAAGTAATAGCCTAATCAAAAGAGAGAGAAAATATTAGGGGTGTGCAGTTGGTCTGTGTTGGTGCTTAGTAATGTTAATGAGGTGAATCAGGATGATTTGGGGTGATTTTGCCCCTCCCTGAGTTAAACCATGATGTCAAGAAAGCACCCTAAGTGAATACAATGAAATATTATTATGTTAGTAGTAGTAGTAACAACAACAACAACAACAACAACAACAACAACAATTCAGATCATACCCCCCCCAATATTGTGTGTTTTTCTGTTCTCTCCTCTGTATGCTATAGATCTATGTATTTCTATGTCTCTATGGGTTTCACAAGATGTGAGGCTGTCTAAATGCTGCCTGCATAGGACTGAATATGGTTTCATTTGCTTGTTTGATAAAGCAGAGCAGCAGAGAATTTTATTTAAGTTATAAGCTGCTTCTTCTTTTTTAATCATCATCCACTGTGCTTGTAAAAAACACCCAAACTTCTGGGGCTGTTCAGCACTCCATAGGCAGTGTTAAGGACAGTCTCGCCTTGTCATTAAAGATACTTTAATTTTTTTGGAAAGAGCAAGAGACAGCCTCACCCTCCTTGCCCCTCAGAAATATGTAACAGATATGAAAGAGTGGGATAATAGTGAAACAAATATGTACAGTGGTACCTTGGGTTACATACGCTTCAGGTTACATAAGTTTCAGGTTACAGACTCCCCTAACCCCGAAATATTACCTCGGCTTAAGAAATTTGCTTCAGGATGAGAACAGAAATCGTGCTCCTGCGGCGAGGCAGCAGCAGGAGGCCCCATTAGCTAAAGTGGTGCTTCAGGTTAAGAACAGTTTCAGGTTAAGTACGGACCTCTGGAATGAATTAAGTACTTAACCTGAGGTACCACTGTATACAAGACCACATGAGAGCAGCTATCAGTCAGTGATCTGCACATGCAACAAGATGACCACTCAGAGAATACAATTTAATTCCTGAAGCTTTGTGGGGGGTTTTAAAGATACTGGTTTCATAGAGGCACTGGCGGAGGAAGGCAGCTGCGGGGTGTGTGGTGTGCACAGGGTGTCATCCGTGAGGGCGGGTGACATCGCTGCGCCACCCCAACCCCACCTCACACTCGTTGCACGGGCGGCACCCTCGGATGCTTGTTGCATGGGCGGCAGGCTGCTAGAGACTATGCTGCCGCGGGCAGCTAGTGGCACCCCTCCCGATGCTCACTGCGTGGGCAGCAGGTGGCTAGGGATGTTTGCTGCATGGCCAGCTAGTGGCACCCCCCCCCCATGCTCGCCCTGCCCCCGCACCACTCTGGGTCCCAGGGGCAGGTAGCTTTGCCCCTGGATAGAGGCTGGTGTTTGCCTTGTGTTAACTTATTCCCATAGATGCTTTCCTGTTCTCATCCTACGGCTTACCTTATTTTATGAACTGTACCTCTCATGTTCATCTTCCTGTGGGGCGTGTTTCATCGATTAGATCCTGTTCAAAGCTTTGCTTTTTGGGGTGTTGATACTGGTAAGACCCTTGTCTGTGGTGCTCATGGTCTTAAACTGGAAACCATAACTCTCAAATAACATAGTCAGGAGACTCTGCCTGCTTATATTTTATTATGGTGTTTGTCCTCCTATTAATAGAAAAAGGTTACAGAAACCCTTTTAAGTTTTATGAGTCACCTCTATGTTAACAAGAGGTCACACGGCAAGGCTGCTGTTTGCAGATCACCTGTATTTGAAGAGGTGACGTGTTTTTCCTATAAATCATATAGAATAGCGTATTATGAACACCTCGTAAAAATCAAAGAGCTTTGTGATTGCTCATTGCTACTGCCATACTGAGTTACTAGCTAATTTGGGACAAAATATGTCCCTCTATCTACATAAATAGCAACATAATGCCAGAATGTGGACCCGAAAGGAAGTAGTGCTGATAGTTCAACATCTCCTTATGCTGTCAATTATCCCAGAAAAGAAGTTGGTGTAACAATGCTGTCAGGGATTGTGAGCTGGGAAGTCCTGGTTCAAATCGTACCTCTGCCATGAACTCACCAGGTGGCATAGGTAGGCTGCCGTTCTCCCACCCCCCATCTTTAAAATGGAAAGTATAATGTAAATTTGGATTACATTTTGTGCAGATTATATATAATCTGTTACATCTATGATGTGTGGGTTAATTTTGGCATTACAAAACTGCTATCCTCCTTTTCAAAGCCATTTATTTTTATTTAATTAAGTGCAGTCCTTTCAACAACTGTATAAAAACTAGAGCTACACTGAATTGGGGGGGGGGGGAAATATGATGAATTCAAATTCCTTTGGGGAGAAGAGAATCAGAGCAGTTGCCATTTGTTTTCCTGTTCTGAAAGTGCTTCCGAAAGTCCTGTTCAGTTGTGCTTTTTGAATTTTGGGAAATTCAAAATGGCTGCTTCCTTCACCGTTGTCTGGGTCCTGACATTAGGGAGGACATCTTTTGAATATACAGTGGTACCTCAGGTTACAAACACCTCTGGTTACAAACACTTCGGGTTACAGACTCCACTTACTTGGAAGTAGTACCTCGAGTTAAGAACTTTACCTCAGGATGAGAACAGAAATCACACGGCGGCAGCGGGAGGCCCCATTAGCTAAAGTGGTACCTCAGGTTAAGGACGGTTTCAGGTTAAGAACGGACCTCCGGAACGAATTAAGTTCATAACCAGAGGTACCACTGTATGCGGGACAAGGACACTTTGACAGAATGGGTGGCAGCTGGTATTATTTAAGAAGGTACAATGTTAAATAACAAATCTCCAAAAAAGTAGTCTGAAGCAGGCTTGTAAAATTATAAACTTACAGTGTTGCATTCTAATCTATGCAACTCTGTTTCTAAGCCTCAAATACCGGGGGAAATGTATTTTACATTGTGTGTGTGTGTGTGTGTGTGTATACATTATAACCACAAGCAGCCTGCTCAAAGATGTTTTATTTGAAAGCAGGCTCAAAGGTTCAAAAAGGCATCCTATGCTGTGTTTTTTGGGATGGGTGGGGAGGGGTTGTAATCAGAGACTAGCAGAGCACTCCTCTGCACTCCAATTAGAAGGAAGTCCCTATTAGTTCAGTGGGACTTACTTCAGAGTAAATGTACTGATGGGTTTGCAAAACAAATTTCACAAAACACTAGATTTAGTTGAAATACTGTTCTTGTAAGTGGCAACAAGAAATTTTGGGGTGCAATTGATTTTCTTGAGCAGGGGTATAATTATATTTATTTATAGTTATTGAATTTATATACCACCCTATACCTGGAGGTCTCAGGGCGGTTCACATAAAAGATCAACAACTCTTTCTCTTTCTCTATACACACACACACACAAAATAAAAACAACAACCCAATAACACCCCCCCCAAAAAAGAGCCACAACTTTACCTAATTACTATATATAAGGATGGTTCCTCATTTCCTTTTCTGTTTCTGCCATAGCAGCAGATATGTAGCAGTGCTTCATGAAACATTTTTACAGGGAAGACTATCAAATTTATCCCTGAATCTGGCATTCTTGGTTTGGAGAATGACTTTCCCCTTTGGAGCAATCTCTCCCCCCCCCCCTTCAGCTTTGTAAATGGATTTGTCAAACTTCACATACTTGTGAGAGAAATTTGAGATACAGCAGGAGGAAAATGAAATTGACTGTAGCCTTGGAAAGTAATTTCACCATTTAGTTTCCATAAATCAAACATTTAATGTTGCAGTTAACATCTATCTTATTAGTAGACTGATTCAGTGCTGATGGATCACTAGAAATAAATGCAGATCCTTCCAGAGACCCTTTGAAGAGTTAAATTTTGATTCTATATTTCAAGATAATCGAGGAGGCCAGATTTTGTCCCAGGAGGGAAACCATAAAGTTACTTTCCCAATTAAAATCCAACTGCATTTGTAGCAGTTGGCTGCCGAATAAGCCGAATGCCATCCAAGCTAAGAGATTATTCTCAGTGGCCATGACTTGGCAGATATCTGGCCATCTCATTTCTTTCCAGAGTTACATAGGACTCAAATAGGCCAGAGTGGGAATTTTCATACCTGATTTAGTAAACCGATAGTTAACAGTTTGACATGATTTCAATTATCAAGTCTCTATATTCCAGATTTTAATACTTGGCCATAAAGGTAATTTGGAGCTGAAATAAATTTGTTAACCTCTCTGCCCCAAGACATTAGTGGAATATAAACACAGACGATTAACAGAATGTGTTATTTATGCTCCTGCAACTCTCTGGAAAGACTCTTTGCAAATTCAAGTTCACTCTGAAGAATTAAATATAGAGGTGCATTCTCCCAGTGAAGAATTTCCAGCTTGAGAGCATGGTGCAAATAAAGTTCCTATTCAGGAAAGTATAATAATGTATTTTGCAACTAGAGGGATGGGTGTCGAAATATGAATTAATCTTTTCAATGTGTCCTCAAGACATGTGAATTGATCCACAAATTTAATTTGTAGCAAATATATATGCATGGCTTCCATTTTAAAAATGGATTTTTATTAGCATCCATATAAACGTTCCACTTCACGACAGCAAAAATAATCATTCCATAGGTATGAAATAACCATTGCATACCTCCCAGCCTTTCACTGGCTAAATAGGGACAGCTAATGCATAAGGGTAGAGGAAAGGGATTATAATTAAGGATAAAATATATGTCCTGTAGCAGGGACAGCCAAACTGTACAACCAGGTATTTTAAATACAAGAAACAGCCTTTTAATGTATCATCCTTAGTGTTGGCATCAGAGAGGTGCTTCCAGTTCACTGCCACTGAGCCATAGGCCCACCCGTCTCCCCTAAAGAAAACTGTCATAGTCGCTTTCACATGTGCTTATTCCTGTCTAGATTGCTCAACACTTGATTCTATGCTGGAGAATGTGTGAACTTGTTCTAGCAAAAAGCACTATAAGTGAGGTAAAGTTCTGCCTGTGGCATTTGACCTGTAATTATCAAGGCACCCCTCTGCCCAGTCATGATCTTGCTCTGCCTTCTGTGTTCAGAAGGACTAAGAGTAGGAGTTATCCCTACCTTAAATACCCAAAAGATTCCTGCACAGGGAGCGTGTCAATGGATCAACAACTTAGCTTACCCAGATCTGTGTATTGTAGAGCTCTGCCATGAACTTCTAACCAGTAGCCCTTTTGGGGACACAGTCCTGAATAAGTGAACAAAACCTTTAAACCAGGGGTCAGTAAACTTTTTCAGCAGGGGGCCGGTCCACTGTCCCTCAGACCTTGTGGGGGGCCAGACTATATTTTGGAGGGGGAAAATGAACAAATTCCTATGCTCCACAAATAACCCAGAGATGCACTTTAAATAAAAGGACACATTCTACTCATGTAAAAACACGCTGATTCCCGGACCATCTGCGGGCTGGATTTAGAAAGCGATTGGGCTGGATCTGGCCCCCAGGTCTTAGTTTGCCTACCCATGCTTTAAACCTTTCAACCATTGTGATACTTTGAGTTCTGAGTCTGACTGGGAGAGCCAGGACACCTGGGCTGCTGCCCTTGGGTTGAGTGTGCCATTCACTGGTGCTTCACACACCATATTTGTAGATGTACACCTAAAAATGCAAGTACAAGCATGTGACAAATTTTGTACTCTTCATGTACTTTTGTCAGGGAACCATGATTTGCTGTAGATCCCTGCTTGAATGTACAGTCATGGGTAAAGTTATTTTAAATAACTATTAGAGTCGCCCCAACAATAGTCCCAATTTTTGATGTTTACTTTTATTTTATGTGAAAAAATGGTCTTTTTGTATGAAAAAAAGTGGTTTAATTTAGGATTGTGATTAGAATGTTATAGAGACACAAATGATGTGCAATGACTGGTTTACAAAGCAAGACAGTGTACAGTATTCTAGTCAGGATTTTTGAGAAAGCAGTGGAAATCATTTGGACCATAAGGACCATCCTGCTACCTTGTCCTCTTCTGGGTCAAAGCAAAATGCCAATGTATGAGAAAACAGTTTAATTGCAAACTTTAATAAATATATCTTCACCTCTCTGTAAGCAAGCGTTCTGCTACATTACCAGCACCTTCCATTTATTTTCAGTAAGATGTGTGTTATATAATCTACTTTCACTTTGCGTGGTTCCTCTGTTGGGTTCTAGCCATCTAAAATAAATGTCATATTAATGAATCTTGTTCGAATGTAGCATTTCAAGGATATTCCCTCTTGGTATTCCTCATAAAGGCTCCTTTCCAAGATTTCACTACAAAGGTGTTTTTGAACTGCAGGCTCAGAGCATCTGAGCATCTCTACTTTCACAATACTGGAGTATTTTCATTGCTTGAGAAAACTAGGACCATGCATTATAAGTAGTGGTTTCTGCGCTTCCTGCCTCTAGGAAAGACTTTCCGCACAGACTCCACATCTGCAAGGGAACCCTTGAGAGCTGGTTCAAAAATGAGCACCTGTTTGGCCTGATCCTATATATGTGACCCTGGGATAGTCAACGTGGTGCCCTCCAGATGTTGTTTCATTACAACTCCCCTCATCCCTCACTATTAACCATTCTGTATGGGGCTGATGGGAGTTGTAGTCCAACAACATCTGGGCTACCCCTACCATAGTAGAATTAATTGAAAGGCTCCTGGGGGCATAGAATGGACTATACTACTCCAGACTCCACGTGGGGAATGCTATTTGAGTATTCAAAGCACTTAATATACCTCGTCTTCTAATCGTTGCATCAACTCTATAAAGGTGGGTCACATTTATACTGATTATTATACCCATATTGCAGATGGGGTTTGAAGGCTGACATAAGGTGGTTTGCCTAAGGCCACCTAGTGACTTCACAGTTGTGCAAGATTCCCACTGGGGACTAATGGATTTGGTAGCTTAGTCTTTTAACCACTTTGCTACATCAGCTATTGCTGGCATGATTATGAGTCAATCTTATGGGAGAGAAATGCAATCAATAGCTATCCCTCCATAGGTTTCTGCCCAGAATTTCAGTGAGCATAATTCTCACCCAAGTTATACAAACTTTCTAAATGCATGGGGATATAACAGCTTTTCCAGAAAGCTATGTTATTGTTTTGGTCCCAAATTGTTGACATTAACAGAAGGCCAATTTACCAGAGGTTGACATGTTTGCACAACTGCATATAATTTATACCAAAAACTTGACTTTCAAATGAACTTTGCTGTTCTCTCAACTCTTTTCGGTCTGCAGTTCTAGATTCATATGATCACACCCCAAAAAAGCTCATTACTGCTTTAAAACACTTGCTTGAAGTGGCTTCCAATCAACTAGATAATGAGTGTAATTTCAAAGCTTTAGTTAAGACTTCCTAACAGGTTATATCCATCAAAAACTGATTTGACTTTCATGCCAGATGTAACACTTTGTCTGGGAAATAGCAATCTTCAAATTAACGCCAGGGAAAAGCAATTCTACGATGCCACTATTCCCCAGTTAAGTTTATTTTAGAAGGCTTAATAAATGGAATTTAAATCAGGATGGCATCATTCCTATGCAGCATTGATTGATTGTAAAAATAACTCTAATAAATCCTTACCATACCTTGTAAGTTGAAACAGTCATTATGACAGACTGCAATCATATTTCGAGTCCCAAATACAGTGGATTATTAATTATTTTAAAGGGAGGGGAAGACAGAGCTGTCTAATAAACGTTAAACTAATTTACATTGGGGGAAAGGTAAAAATCCCCTGCTTTTCTTGCACAATTACCCCAAAGGATATCCACATTGGCAGAGAATTCTTGGTCTGATGCACACATTCATCCGAGTCCAAAGCTGTGCAGAAGCTCCTGTGTGTACACAAGGTAGCAAAAGGTAATAGTTCCGACCCAAACAGTTGGTGTGGCATAATTTGTTGGTTTTAAGAGACTTAAAAGCAGACGGGGTCATTACTTTCCATGGTATACATATTTCTCTTTACCCAATATCACCTCTGGTCCAACAGGGTTTCAAGTTTTGAACAACAACAACAACAACTTTCACAAAACCTGCTTAATGGGTCTAATCCTCACTGAGGTATCTGGGTTATAGTATTTCAGACAACAGGTTGGGCTTCAAATGGTTGAATGTTCTTCAGTACAAAAATATTTATGCGTATTGAAAACCAGGTGTCAAGGAGAAGGATTGTAACATAATATTGTCCATGACATGGTAGTAGGAATGTCTTCTACTGCATGTCATTCCACTATGTGACACACACACACCCTTAGAGTCTGAAGTGGTACAGCCCAGATGTTTGCATCAATGGCAATTAGGCCATAGAGGTAAATGCTTCTCCTTCCTGGCGCCAGTATCTGCTCACCTGGCTTCTCCAAGTGTTTGAGCAGTGATGAGCAAGGAGTTTGAGCAGTAGCCTCTGCTTGGTTTGCCCCTCCACCCCCAGTGTAGTGGTGCAGTTTGGGTCCAGAGGAACATGTCAAGCAAATGGATAACATTTGCAAGCAGGCTGCAATTGGTGGAGGTGAGGTATGAGTTCCCAGTATGGATGAACGCAAGCTCAAAAGTTTTGCCTGCCTCAGATATGAGACCATGGTGGGAGGGGGAGAAGGTTAGATTTCAAGCTCCTCTGCTTTGAACCAGCACAGGTCATCTAGTGAGCTTCATGCCTAAAGAAGAGATCTGAAACTGAGCATCATTGTTCCAAACACCACACTCTGCTCACTATACCATACAGTCTCTTCCTTCCTCTTTCACTGACATATGGGAAGGTCCTGTCTCTTGCATATAAGTCTCAAGTGCAGAACATTGCTTTTGAAATATTAAATTGTGCAATGTTTTGTTTTGCTTTGCTTTGCTTTTTATCTTGGTGGGTGCAGCTGAAAGAAGACAGCTACTGTATTTTCTTATCTAGTTTGATCTTTCGTGTGTTTGTGTAGTGTGTGTGTGTGTGTGTGTGTGTGTGTGTGTGTGTGTGTACACGTGCACATTTGTAGACATATCTGTGTTTGAAAAAGGGATTATGTTAGTCAAAACCTTTCACAAATGATTTGCCCCTCTTACCTTGCTTAATTACATGAACCCAAGGAACACATTTAATCTTTTGCTGCGCACAAAAAACGCTTTGGAAAAGATTTAGAACACCCAAAACGAAAAGCAGAACATTGGAGACAGGAGCAAGAAAGGGATGGCATGGGCTTTTAAAAAAAGAGAAGACAATCTTTTGCCACTGTTCTAAACAGAAGAATCATCTGTTTTTTTGCAGATCTGAAGAAAGGGTCTGGTAACCTAAACCTTAGAGCCAAGCCAAACAAGATTATGCTTGAGGAATTCAGTTTCTGTGATTCACACCTCCTAGACCTAGACTAAAGTGCAGATCAGAATCTGATTCATCATCGTAACCAAAATGTAGTAAAAAGGCATATTTTAGGATAAGCCTTATTCAGAAATGTGAATGTAGTGATAAAACATAAATATTTAAATTTGATTTTTGTGTGTGCAGATTTTTAATATGAAAATGTATGCATATGTATGCATGGAATGGAAAGGTCTTATGAGTGAACACAGGCAAAATTGGTGTGAAATAGTGCCCTACATGATGGAGGTTGCCACATTTCACACATCTGCCCCAATCAGTAGCCATGGATATATATCTTAAACCCAAAGCAGGGTAGTACATAGCTGAAGGGAGCATTGCTTCACCAGACACCATTGCTGCAAGTGCTTTTCTTTGCAGACCATTTCAGTTCTGTGCTGGGAGAAAAGTGCCATGTAGTAAGCTAGGGGAAGATGTGTGTATGTTTATTCAGGAATGAGTTGCTGTTTGCCTTCAACCAGATTTTTTTGGTGATGCTCTTTCCATCTCCATATTGAATTCAATGGAGACAGGTGTGAAATGGTGCAGTTGTGCTACTAGTTTGTTTTAATGCCTTATAAAAACTGGAATACTACATGCACTTGAATTGATTCCTGGAATTCTGAATTTCTGACTGAAATTTAATTGATGCATGTCTCTGGATGCTGGAATTCCATAACAATTATGGAGTGAAATTGTTTGTTCCTAATTTATACTTTACTTGTGAGCCCATTGAATAATCGCTGGGTGAGTACAACCACAGAAATATACCTATATCACTTAACAATAATCGCATGCGGTCAATACATGGTGTGTGTGTGTGTGTGTGTGTGTGTGGGTGGGTGGGTGTGGAGGGGCAGGGCGGGGGGAAGAACTGTGTGAATACATGTAAGAAGAGGAGGCCACCAGTGGGAACCAGAAAAAGAAACCTGTCTGGCAGCTTTCAGAAGAAAAGCCCTTTTAAACAAAATTGCAAGCATTACTTATTCCTAGATTTTGTAAGCCTGTCTTTACCTGCTCTCTTATGCCCATCCCCAAAGACTCTTTACTTGGAGGGTTTCCCCCCAGGAATAACAGCTCTCCTGGGTGTGTTGATCATCTGTAGCAAAATGCAGAGCAGCTAGGACTCTGCGTCCTACGCACCTCGCTCAGAAGGCTTTTTTTATCAGTCACAAGTTCACATGTAGAGTTAAAAGTTACTTGCTGCTGCTCTTTCAAAGAGAGCTGCCTGTTTGCTTGCCACGAAAACCTATTTTGGAGATTTCCTAGTTGTCAAGGATGGCGGGGAGGTTGGGTTCAAAGTTCACAGAGCTTTTCATTTGTGACTCCTTTGAGGGATAGACGACCGACTTGCGGCAGTATTTAAAGCAAAGATACCAAATGAAAGTTCCTCTCTCTCTCTTTAAGTTTGTGCTTACACAAAGCTTCTTTGTGGTTTTTTAGGCCTGTCAGGCTTGTCAGGCGTGGTAAGAAAAAGTATATTGTTTCCAGCACTTGGATTCCTTTCCTTCTGACATCTGCCACTCTCTAAAGATGATAAATTCCTGCCTCATTAGCCAGGGGTGTGGGATTACAGCCTGACAACACATTAATCACCAGCTTCTGTGGCAGGCTGACTAGCAATAGGCATTGTTAACAAAACTTTTCTAATATGTCACTCTTCTCTATGACAGCCTGTAATCAATCATCTTGATTGACAGCGCTGATAGATTACACTATTTATACTTTTTGTAATGAAAGATAGCGTTTCCACCTACTGTCATTTCTAGGCTAGCAATGGAGGGATCGCTGAATAGAAACAAACACAACAGCTCAGTCCTCAGCTCAGCATTGTGAAGTTAAAGTAAGGCAGCGTTGAAGGTCCTTTTGTGGCAGGCTTCATAGGAGAGCTATTGTTAGGTAACCTGGTTAAAGCGCCACTCTTTCTGAACAGCAGCTCTCAAGCAGAGTGTTGCTTTGATGGTGACTTTGTCAGGTCAAGTTCAGGCAGGTAAGAGGCTGCTGGAAACTTCCTTCCCCAACCTCTTCCCCTTCTCCTGACAAGATCAGATGATGATTTAGATTAAGAAATCCTCATTCTTTCATAGCTTAAAGGGCAAATGTATGCCAGTTTCTTATCATTGCACAATGCAACGAAAGTAAGCTACAGTTAACAAGTACATTGCCGTGGGGAGGTAACAAAAGAGG
Source organism: Podarcis muralis (assembly GCF_964188315.1). Taxonomy (NCBI): domain Eukaryota; kingdom Metazoa; phylum Chordata; class Lepidosauria; order Squamata; family Lacertidae; genus Podarcis; species Podarcis muralis. The sequence continues at coordinate 83,354,206 of NC_135660.1, read as the reverse complement.
CAGGTGCCAATAGCTGGGGTTAAACAGTCCACATGTGTATTAAAACAACACAGTAGTGCTTATTAGTTATTAAGGCTGGTGTGCAAGGGGTCGTGTTAACTCTGTTGCATTGGCAAGAGAGACTGGCATAGACGGCTGGCTGAGTGCACCCAATAGATACCCTTGTGTAGGTGTGTGAAAGCATCACTGCTGGGCCCCTGCCTTCACAAGCATAGTTTGCAATCCCTTTTCTGGGGCATTCAGCCTTCTGAGTGTCTTGCCATCTTCCATCTTATTTGACACGGTACTTTGGGACCTTCCTGTGCTCCCCATACTGCTGATGCTTTTCAGTATCCATCATGGTCCTTCTAGAAAATGTTGTGATGAAATGACAGAAGCCCAGCCAAAGGGGGGGAAGGCACTGAATATAGAGAAGGCAAGAAGACATGCCAGCTCAATGACAAATTGTCCCCCCCCCCAAAAAAAACCCAACCCTGTCTTTTTGAAACACCCCCCCCCCCACAAAGCAGGTGCTCCAATTGCTAAATGGGTTTGTGGATAGGTTGTGCTACTTTGCTTACCCAACTTAACAAGAAGGCAAGGGGGAGACGGTGCAGCCCCATTCCCACCTCACATTGCCATACAGGCGAAACCCAAGGGTAAAACTTCTGTTCTTGCAAGTCTTCAAGCAGAGCAAGTACAAAGCCTTGTAATGTCAGGCATAAAAACAGATGCCTCAACCCCTCCCGCCCCCTGCCCCCAGCCTCTGCTTCAACCTTATAGGCTTTGCCAAAGAAGACAGCAGGCCCCAACTCTCAATCTGTGAGTCTTCTCTTTATAAGCATCATTGGCCTGGTCTACACATTGGCAGCTGAATGAGCTGGTAAAGACCAGAGGTAGTAGTATCCTCCAACATTTATCTGATGAAAATAGGGATATCCTATTTAATAATAATAATACCCCACCCATCTGACTGGGTTGCCCCAGCCACTCTGGATGGCTTCCAACATATATAAAAACATCATAAAACATTAAACATTAAAAAAAATATTTTTCGTATACAGGACTGCCTTCAGGTGTCATCTAAAGGTTATATAGTTACTTATCTCCTTGGCTTGGGGGTCGCATAATTCCATACCCTCCAAAATTTCTCTGAAAATAGGGACATCCTACCATACCCTCTAACATTTCTCCGATGAAAATAGTGGCACTTGGAGGGTTTGAACAGTACCACTAAAGTCTGCAGATGAGAGATGCTATTTTTGAATGTCCTCCCATGCAGAGAACAAAACATTTCAGTAAATCAAAAACAAAAAAACAAAATGAAAATAGGAACAGTTGTAGCTCTCAGTATGTTGCGCTGTTTTTCTTTCTGCTGGGATTCTTTTATCTCTGGTTTTTTGTTTTGTTTTTTTGAAAAATAAAAAAATATGGCCAGCATTCAACAATGTGATTCTATCACCCTGTAGAGTAGACTGACATGGTACATACCGTTCTATCACCTGAGGAATCTTCCTCTTCATTCTCAGCACATTAGGCTGTGTGGACTTGGTTCCAACCTTTGAAGAGGTGAAAATTAGAAACAACTTTAGGGTTTGACTAACTAGGACAATTTAAAGTAAAACAAAAAACACTGAAGCATTTATGTTCCTCCCTCCTAGAATAATTTGATAGTTGCTTTTTTATTCCCCTTTATCTCTTGGGAGTTCTCAAAGGAAGGTTTGAGATCATAGACAAAAAGCCCAAACTGAGCATTCCTTCAACATCCATGGTTGAATAGCAGGAATGCTTCCCAATTTTTTATGTATGCCTGTTGAAGGGTAGGAAGAGATCCTTGTAAACAAAACTTGGGGTATTGAAGATGATGTTGTAGTGACATCATGGGCCCATACACTATATTCACTCCCCTATTGCACACAGTAAGCAGGTTTTGTAGTGTTTCAAAAGCCTGAACAACTTGCTTGACCTGAGATGGTAATGGCACAAAATAAATGGGCATGTACACTCAGGGCAGAGGTGCCCACATCACAACACTTACAACGCCACTGGAAACTATCATTTGTCTTTCAGCCTAAGTTGCTGCACATTATCTGTCAACAGTAACTGACTTTCAAACCCTCTCTTATTTCCTGCTACAGATGGCAGCACATGGGTGGGCCTGAATTGTGTGTTATCAATCCTTTTCCTCCTGCCTCATCTATAGCAATGGAATGGATAATTTATCAGATCAGCCTCCAAACATGAAGGCAACGCAACACCAGTTGTTTTTTTTAAAGGGAGCTGGAAGATCATAGAAATTTGCAGGGTGATTGACTTAATGAATGTCCTGGGGAAACTGGGGAAAACTATTGTTAAAGAAAACATATAGAAGAACAAGCTTTATTAAAGCAGAGCCAGCATGGCTTCTGCAAGGACAAGTCCTGTCCATGAACGTATTGCAGTTCTTTCAGAGTGTCAATAAGCATATAGATAGAAGTGATCCAGCTGACATAACGTTCTTGGACTTTCAATAAGTTTTTGACAAGTACCTCACCAAATACTTCTGTGTAAGCTTAGCAGACAGTGAATAAGAGGAGAGGACCTATTATGGATCAAAAATTTGTTAAATTCCAGGAAGCAAAGGTTAGGACTAAATGGCCCATTCTTCAAATAGATTTAGAAAGTGTATCTCCCAGGGCATTGGGAACTGTGCTTTTTAATTTGTTCATAAACAAACTAGAGCTAGTGGTAAGCAGTGAGGTGGCCAAGTTTGCTGATGATACATAATTATTCAGAGTTGGTGAAACAAAGAGATTGTGAAGAGCTCCAAAACAATCTCTCCAGAGTGAATGGGTTGTAAAATGGCAAATGGAATTCAATGTAAACAAGTCTAAAGTGGGGGCAAAAAAATTGGGGCAAGAAATCTGAATTTTACATGTACAGGTAGTTTGAGTATAAGGGACCAGTGGTCTGTTAGCTTAAGGCTGCTTCTGAGTTCATATGTCCTTAATCTTGAACTTGAAGCTAAATTTGAATCTAGAGCAAGAGAACAGCTGGTTTCTCTCCCTGTTTTAAAATAAAGCCAGCATGTTCCTGCTAGTAGGATTGCTGTTAGTGGCAGAACTTTTGGAAGAATGTGCTGTTTCTCCTACAGTATATGGATCTGGCATGGATGGAACTTCTGTTGAAACAAGAATGCTATGCAATAACATTGTGTTTTTTGCTGATGAGTAGTGAAATCTAGCAAGTTCTCGTATGTGCTGATTCACACATAGCGGTGTGAATAAGATTTACCCATAAGAAGTTTTAAAGTACAGTGGTACCTCGGGTTACATACGCTTCAGGTTACATATGCTTCAGGTTACAGACTCCGCTAACCCAGAAATAGTACCTCGGGTTAAGAACTTTGCTTCAGGATGAGAACAGAAATCGTGCAGCGGCAGCAGGAGGCCCCATTAGCTAAAATGGTGCTTCAGGTTAAGAACAGTTTCAGGTTAAGAACAGACTTCCAGAACCAATTAACCCGAGGTACCACTGTATGTTTTTAAACCTCACTTTCATGAGACTGCCCAAATTACTGCTTATAAATGAGAAATTCATTCTGTTTCTGATGCTTCTCAAGTCACGCTAAGGCAAACTATGGCTTTGTGGGACCATGCAAACATGTAGGCTCCCGGAGAGGAGCTAGCAGCTCCTTTGCTTCTTTTTGCTACTGTGCCTTGCTGAGCCAAGCTGAACTGGGGGTCATGGCTAAGCTCTTTCCTCACTAAACATGAGCTGCAGCCAAGATCTGTTCACACGGTTGTCTTAGTGTGATGTGCCTGGTTCGGCCACCATATTTAAATTTCACTGACACAAACATTATAATTGTGAGAGAGAGAGATTCTAAAAAAAATTTTTTTAGCAATTAAATGCCAGTCGATCATAACTCTTGGAAGTTTTTAGTTATAATATAGGCAGCAAGCAGTATGGAGGCAGGGAGCCCCAAGTAGCCAAAACTTTAATCTTCCAGTGAAGAGTTTCATTGTTGCAAGCATGATGAGTAATGAGAAATCTGACCATCTGATTAAGCCTCTCTGTGTCACAGAACATGATTAGTAGGTGACAGAGACTGTAACAGTATCCAGCCAAGCCTTGTTTCTTTCACAGCTCTGACTGTTATATGATTAATGTCCCCAAGGGCTATCTCTGGGTCAGGCAGGGGGACCTGTCAGAACAGGTGGAAGTGACAAATTCAGCAGAAACTCCTCTCTTTTTCTTTTTTGCTTCTTCTTTTTGCCAGGGAGATGAAGAGCGAGAATGGATGAACGGGGGGGATTCCAGATGGGCTGCTTGACCTTTCTTTGGCTCAGAACAGACACAGAGAGCATCATGGGAATGGAACGTGGAAGGGAGGAGATGCTCCTGCAGATGTTTCATAGTTACAGAAGAATTATAGCATTTGCCTAGTGGGGTTGGGGAAAATGAACAACACATTTTACTAGCACCCGCAGTTTATACTTTCTGATATGCTACAGGAGACTGTAGAATGCATGTGTGTGTGTGAACAGACTTGATAAAGAACCACACACTGCGCTTTATAGCTGTATGGTCAAATTATTTGCTTCAGAACAGATAAGGTTGTTAGCTGATGCCTTAGTGTTTAGAAAAGTAACTTCTGGTGCTAGTCTAATCTGTGTCATTCTCTTTGATGCTGCTCTATTAGTGGAAAGCATCTTTGGAACTTGGAATAGCTTTGTTGTTGTTGTTTTTAAGACTTTTTTATTAGGTTTTGAAGATCAGCAAGGCATCTTATCTCATTCTAGAGTGCTTTCACCTTTTGGGTCAATTAGCAACTGGGTTGTCATGTACCTCTCCCCCCTCTCCTTAAAACATTCATAATTGGCCCTTTTGAGAAGAAAATTGCTCTCATTCTTGTAACATTTCAATAGTATTAATAAAATTTGAATTTCTGGCATGGATATAGGGTGGACATGCTCAGTTCTATCAGGTCTATACTAAAAATGATAATCCCCCATGGTGGACATGCCATAGAAGTCTTGGTTTGATAGAGGTTTTACATTCCCCCCCCCCCATAGAGAAGATAATCTAAAAGAAAAGTCTATGTACCATCACGTGATCACGTGTAAATTGTGGAATTTGTGTATGTTTTTCAACCTTGAGTGCATGAATCTTGTGATGGCCCTGAGAAACCATCTGATATTAGTTTTGTTAGAGATTTAACCTGAGTTCTTTTAAAAAGCAACAATCCTGTAACTATTGTGTTGTATAGGTGCTGGGATCTTGATAAACATTGGTAATTCGTTCTCTAATCTTCTCTGAGCTCCTTCAGTGTTCAAAAGCCTTTCACATTATTGATCGTGCTCTTCTTCACTCTGAGGAAAGACCATTCTATTTCCATACAGGAATATTACAGATGTATAGATGTTACTAAATATTTACAAATGGGCAGGTCACTTGAAGAGGTTCTTGCTTCTCCAAAGTCCTCACATCTTCAACAGTTCACACAATCATAAGTCATGTGAGTGAATGTGCAATCACAACCCCACATTTATTTGGGTTTTCCTGTGTGTATACACTTTGGGTTTGAATGTGTATACGCTCATTCTTAGGCATAGAATAACTTCACGTGCAGGACGCGGGTGGCGCTCTGGGTAAAAGCCTCAGCGCCTAGGGCTTGCCGATCGAAAGGTCGGCGGTTCGAATCCCCGTGGCAGGGTGCGCTCCCGTTGCTCAGTCCCAGCGCTTGCCAACCTAGCAGTTCGAAAGCACCCCCGGGTGCAAGTAGATAAATAGGGACCGCTCTGGTGGGAAGGTAAACGGCGTTCCGTGTGCTGCGCTGGCTCGCCAGATGCAGCTTGTCACGCTGGCCACGTGACCCGGAAGTGTGTCCGAACAGCGCTGGCCCCCGGCCTCTTAAGTGAGATGGGCGCACAACCCTAGAGTCTGTCAAGACTGGCCCGTACGGGCAGGGGTACCTTTACCTTTAACTTCACGTGCATTGTAGTCAGTACCAGACTCAAGACTTTGAATCTATGGCTGAGTAGAGTTTGGAAACATAGCTGGAATCTAATACTTTTGTTCTTTGTACCACCCTTCTTGGTTATCTTTGTAAGCTTCTGTTTATTTTTATTCCTACTGACAACAGTTTAAAGCGTAATGTTATTACAGCCATCATTAAAAACTGGTATCGTGCACTGTGAGTTGTAAGCTCACATGTCCTTGCTTTGAAACTTGCCTTGGCCATGAACTTAGTAAGGGGCCCTTGACAACCCACAGTATCTTAAACAAGACGCTTTATCGTACCCTTCTATTCTTTTTTATATGAATATAATAACACTGGCCTGTCTTATAGGACTATCATAAAGAATGCTGAAAGACACTTGAATGCACTTTATATGTGCTGTTTATGTATTACCTTTTTATTCTGCCTTTCCTTCCGTGAGTGTATGGTTCGTTCTGCACAACTTAGGAACCAGGTCTCTACTCTTGTGGCACTCAGCTTTTGGAATTCATACATGTAGGAAATCGGTTCCTCCCAGGAATGGAATGTCAACAACAGGACTATAGTAACTGTTGTAGGGTAACAGCAAACAGATAATCCAAGGGCTAAACTACATATTACACTTGATGTGTAGCATGCGACTACACCTTTGTTTTCTGTAATTGTGTATGTAATTAAGTGCAAGTCCCCCTGGTGTGTTATTGGGATCATGGGGTACAGGGAAGGGAGACTTATATTCCTTCCCAGCCACCATACACACCCAAAAAAAACCCTCTCTCATAGTCCTTTGCCACCAGTGGAAAGTTTTATTCTATGACTCATAGCTATGGGAGATGGGGTGGGGTTTCCCTGATTCTCTAAATATACTTTTATTCTCTGGATCTGCTTTTGCTACTCAAAAGGGTGTTTTTAGGGCCATTTTTTACCTCCACAGAGGAAGAATGATATGGGGAAATAGATGCACTTTTCTGGATTGAGATGGCAAAGCTTCCCCTCAAGTTCAGCAACAGAGTAATGTTCCAACAAAGAGCAAATGAACCAAACAAAATCCAGAAACTTTGAGAGATAAATGTGTATGTTGGGAGTCAAGTTTTGAATTCTTGTAGCTGCTGCTCTTCTCCATCTAAAAGAAAGAGGGAAAATAAGAAAGCCATGGGGTGTGTTGGAAATCTGTTTCATAAAGATTTTAATAAATACATCTCAAATGTTACCTGGTACTCTGCCTCCAGCAAAACAGACTTTGATAAATGGTGACAGTTACTTGTAAAGTCGTTTGCCTTGCTAGTGTTTTGTTTCCAAGTTTTACCTCTGGTTTTTCAAACTGTCATTATTGTATAATCCTTACTTGTAAGGTTGAGCAGTAAATCAGAAGAGGGAGCCTGTGTATGAGTTGTTTGTCAGACACAAGAGGAGACATGCTAGGAAGCCCCAGGGACAAGATACATAACACCAGCCACAGAACTCCAGAAATTCATTTACTGTCCATAGGAAGCAAAAGAGATGAGCCTGTCAGATCTGAGGAAGCTTCTGTGGCAGTCGAGAAGAGCCCTTGCTATCGTGCCCTGAGGTGTGATACAGATGAGGATATGAATTTTGCCCGCTCTTGTTGCAAGGGACTTAGAAAGCCGTTCTGGATCAGACTACCTAGTTCAACCTCTTGATTTCAAGAGCTGCCATTGCCAAATACTTCTAAGAAGCCCACAAATAGGACATGAATGCAACATGAACACAAAATTAAATTAAAAACAGTATATAAAGAGCATAAGTGATCTTAAAACTCATCACTCTAATACTTGTTCCAGTAAAACTGTTTGTAAACTCATTGCAAGCTCTTAGTTAATTCAGATGCAAGCTCTTAGTTTATTTAGATGTATGTAAATATAATTGTCTGTATTATTTTAAGCCACTCAAAAACTGATGGAGCAGTTGCTATTTTCCAAAGTGGAAGCAGCATACTCTTAATGAACTCATTAGTAGTTGAATATCCCCTTTTTCACATCTTCCCTTCAGAAAAACCAATAATTAGTCCTATTCAGAAGACAAATCTGCATTCAATGAATGCATGGGGGGGGGGGGAGCAGGATCATGCCCACTGACTCCACTCTCAGCTCCTGTACTGAACAGTATGGGCTGAACAGCTGCCCATATGATCTGTGCATGAATATGTTGTGTACACATGATCTGTATCAATCTAAGGAGCCAACTTTATATCTATCTAAAAAACTCTGGTGTTTGGCTAAGAAGAGCCAGGAATATGCTATCCAAACCTCCCATCACCCAGAGTGATAGGACCATGACGAAATGGGTAAAACAAGCCCTCCACACACTAGGCAAATGATGCCTTGTTTGGCTTCCATCGATTCTATACCAAACACACCATCCAAAATCAGTCTCCAGCTTTGCTAATCTAAGGGCTACCATGCTTTTTCTTTACTACTGCTCTTAGGATAAGTTCTTCTACAGATCTTTTTTCTCCTTTTTCAGGGTAGACCCATTAATTGAACATGTTGGCAGGGGGCGGGGATATACTGATGTACAGTTGAATCTATGGTTGGATTCAACTGAATGACAGAAAAGTACAATTTGTGCATTCAGCTTGTTTACATTTATTTAAAATATTTTAACCCATTCTTTGTCGAAAGAGATCCCTGGGCAGGATACAGTAAAAACTTGAAAAACAGCAGGCAAGAGAAAATAAAACTTACAACTAATAACAATTACAAATAAAGCAAGAGCAATACCAAGCCAAACTTGCCATTTATAGTGGAACAGTTGCTGGTTTTGTTTTGTGTTTTGTGTTTTGTGTTTTGTGTTTTGTGTTTTGTTTTGTTTTGTTTTGTTTTGTTTTGTTTTGTTTGGCATGCTGCCACTTGACATTGGTATCATTCAGCTAGTATTCCAGAACAAGTTACATTTTTTCTTAAATTGCAAAATAATAATAATTTTTTAAGAATCAGATTTTTGTGAAAGATCCAGACTGGATTCTCAATATTTTCATGTGTGCAGCATGTGCATAAACATCATTCTGATTTTTGTATGGGCACAGGGGGTTGGTGGGGGTGGTTTGAAAGACTTCCGTTTCATGCCACTTCCCTCTGACCAATGCGAGCTGGCAGTTTGCCAGCCCAGTTCAGAGGAGAGATATGGCAGGCAGAGATGGTGGCACTGATTCAAAATGCTGCCCATGACAGCCATCATTAGCTGTCTCATTGCAATAACCAGGTCCACCATATCTCAGGCAGACACATAGTTCCCCTTCAGATCTCCTATACTCCCACAAGATCAGTATTCCGGAATACGAGTCATTCAATAAAATGAAATAAAAAGCTGTGAAAAGGCTATCCCTAGGCATGTGCTCATCACTGACAGTCACTGGGGAAGGAATATGTGGGTACATTAAGAGATGTGGCTATGGAATTTTTCTCAGTTTTGTCACAACCCGGCATTAGCGTGCAAAGGAAAGCCCTGCAAAAACTCTCTAATAGTAACAGCGTGTTAGCAAAGCTGTGCACAGTCAGCTACAAATTCACTCGTAAAAAGTCAGATCAAACAGCAGCAATACCAAATGCCAAGTGTGAAAACGCCCTTATATGTGATTGGGAATCCTGCATTCATGCACTCGGTTTCTGGGGGTCTAGCCAAAGAGGTGCCCCAACTTCAAGGGCATGCCTAGATCACACAGCCTGCTCATGTGCTCATTGAATGCATGAGCACATTTTTAGAAGGTTGCAGTTTCACCTAGTTAGGTCTTCAAAGCACCTCATTCTATTTTAATTTTGGTGTTTATGAGTACAGGCTGAGGCTTCCACCATCCCCAGTAGTCGCCTCTTAATATCCCTCCATTTTTGTTATCTGCTGAACTTCCAGCCAGAAGAGGAGTTCTGGTGAACTCAGAAGCTTGCAGACTGCACTGTGATTTTTGTTGTTGTTTGATTGTAATGACTGTATTGATTGTGTGTTTGGATCTGGCTATGGGAAGGTTAGCATTAGGCTTCTTGACCATGTTGTTCAACAGCTTTGGGGGATGCTGCTAAGCCCCCAATGTCTGCTTTAATTGATGGTACTGATCAATATATGTACTGGTATACAAGGTAAAATTCTTCGGGGCAAGCTGGAAATGTAAGAACTCATCTTTGCTTCTTATTGACACATTGCATAACTTCCTTAGAGATAGGAATTTCAGAATTCAGGATTAGAATGTGAACTAACTTTTTTCTTTTCTTTCTGTGGCTATGTCAGCTCTTGCACCTCTTTTTAACCTTTCTTCAAAGGCCGCAGGGCAATAAGCCAATAATGAGCTTGGACAGTATGTATGAAGTTCCTGATAATACAGCATGATTTTTCTTTCTTTGGCTCTTTATTTTGTCTTAATTAGTCCCAGTAGGAATGATTGATTTCCCCCCCAAAACCTTGTAGCTAACATCTGTTGGTATTCCTGGGGTCAATTCTGCTCTGTCCTATGTTTGACATTTCTTGTAAAAGACGAGGCATTTGTTCATATTGACATTAGCTGCCTCTGTATCTCTCAGTGGTACAGATGGCCTCTGAATAAAGACATCAAGCTAATAGGCAAGATGACAAGCTTCAGTTGAACTGGTTTGCCTTGAACTTAAACGGCTAGGCAAAATAATGTCTCTATTGCTGGAAGGGTTCGGTATTTGCTTGTTCTATATTTGCAAAAGCCTTTGACTGTGTCGACCACAGCAAACTATGGCAAGTTCTTAAAGAAATGGGAGTGCCTGATCACCTCATCTGTCTCCTGAGAAATCTCTATGTGGGACAAGAAGCTACAGTTAGAACTGGATATGGAACAACTGACTGGTTCAAAATTGGGAAAGGAGTACGGCAAGGCTGTATATTGTCTCCCTGCTTATTTAACTTATATGCAGAATTCATCATGCGAAAGGCTGGGCTGGATGAATCCCAAGATCGCCGGAAGAAATATCAACAACCTCAGATATGCAGATGACACAACCTTGATGGCAGAAAGTGAGGAGGAATTAAAGAACCTTTTAATGAGGGTGAAAGAGGAGAGCGCAAAATATGGTCTGAAGCTCAACATCAAAAAAACGAAGATCATGGCCACTGGTCCCATCACCTCCTGGCAAATAGAAGGGGAAGAAATGGAGGCAGTGAGAGGTTTTACTTTCTTGGGCTCCATGATCACGGCAGATGGTGACAGCAGTCACGAAATTAAAAGACGCCTGCTCCTTGGGAGAAAGGCAATGGCAAACCTAGACAGCATCTTAAAAAGCAGAGACATCACCTTGCCAACAAAGGTCCGTATAGTTAAAGCCATGGTTTTCCCGGTAGTGATGTATGGAAGTGAGAGCTGGACCATAAAGAAAGCTGATCGCCGAAGAATTGATGCTTTTGAATTATGGTGCTGGAGGAGACTCTTGAGAGTCCCATGGACTGCAAGAAGATCAAACGCATCCATTCTTAAGGAAATTAGCCCTGAGTGCTCACTGGAAGGACAGATCCTGAAGCTGAGACTCCAATACTTTGGCCACCTCATGAGAAGAGAAGACTCCCTGGAAAAGACCCTGATGTTGGGAAAGATTGAGGGCACAAAGAGAAGAGGACGACAGAGGACGAGATGGTTGGACAGTGTTCTCGAAGCTACAAACATGAGTCTGACCAAACTGCGGGAGGCAGTGGAAGACAGAAGTGCCTGGCGTGCTCTGGTCCATGGGGTCACGAAGAGTCAGACACGACTAAACAACAACAAGCTAAGAGAAAAGGCAGGCAAGAGCTTGGCCTGTCAGAATCTTATAATATTATGCATGGCATGGAGAAAGTAGATAGAGGAAAGTTTTTTTCTCCCTCTGTCATAACACTAGGACTTGTGGGCATCCAGTGGAAGCTGAATGTTGGACGATTCAGGGCATATAAAATAAAGTACTTCATCACACAGTGGAGACTAAAATTATGGAGCTCACTCCCACAGGAGGCAGTGATGGCCACAGACCTGGATGCATTTTCAAGAGGATTAGAACAAATTTGTTGAGATAAGACTATCAGTGGCCACTAGTCACAATGGTTATGTTCTCCCACCACTGTCAGAGGCAGCATGCTGCTGAATATCAGGTGCTGGGAATCACAAGTGGGAAGAGTGCTGCTATTTGCCAGGAGCGAGCCAGCAGTAAATCACACCATGCAAGTAGGAGTTAACTCTTCATTAGCAAGGACACGATCTACACAGATTTAGTGGACTGTCAGCCCTAATGAGCATAGCAGCTCATCCCTGGTAGGACTTGCCGCATGGATTAGTTGCAGGGACTGAAAGTCCCCACCTCCCCAAAGCTGTCTAAGTCCCCTCCTTTCCTCCACCCTTTTCATGACTCTTCTGGTTCTTGGAGACAAGCAGGGAGGGCAGCTTGTTGCAGCAGCAGGAGGAGACACCAGCCTGACTCATCTCTGCCTCTTGGCTTCCCTCCTCCCTTGCTTCAGCTTCTGCCTCTAATTTTGACTGCTCTCTGCCACAGACTCTCCCAGCTCGCTAAGCCCTGTTACCTCTTCATGTTCTGACACATCCTCCTCCCCGTCTTCTTCCTCTTCTCATTCTGACCACTCATTGCTGTCCTACCACCACTCCCCAGGTTCTTGGTGGATCCCCAGCTGGTTCCTTTCACCATTCCTCTGCGTCCAACCAGTCCATGACATCTTGCACTCAGGTTTGGGCACTTTGGGAACAGAATGCAAGACTAGATGGGCCATTGACCTAATCCAGCATGCTTTTCGGAAGGAAGGAAGGAAGGAAGGAAGGAAGGAAGGAAGGAAGGAAGGAAAGAAAGAAAGAAAGAAAGAAAGAAAGAAAGAAAGAAAGAAAGAAAGAAAGAAAGAAAGAAAATGCTGTAGTGTGGGAAGGAATATATTATGAAAGACAGACATGCTGGAAACAATGCAAACCTAAACAAACTAAAATATACTCAGAAAGCCCAATACGAGCGCAACAATAATCTTACTTTGCATATTACAGGCAATGTCTCAAGTCAATAGTGATAATTTTCATGTATCATTGTTACTGAAAGACATTTCTTGTTTCTCTTCTGCACCCTGCAATCAGCAGAGTTGACAGTGAATGCCTTAGCATCGGATGCCAAGGGAAATGGTTTTCAGCAATGCCAGAGTAACACACAAAGATCAAGTAACAAAGGAAGTGACTCCTGAGGGGGGAAAGCAGAGAATGTGGATCTAGAAACATAATGTCACATGGGCCATTCAAATAGCTTGATGTCAACACTTCTCACAACAACCTTGACTTCCCATTTCTTGTTGTTTTTCAGTGGAAACTCTCCTGAATGTATATCTAAACCAGGAGTGTATGTTAATATATTTTTTTTACAAAACCTTGGAGCCACATAGTAGGAAAGACCTGCTTCCTGCCTTCTACAGCATCTGACATGCCAAAGAAATGTGAATTTCAAAGGATAGATAAGTTTCAGATCACATATTTTTTTCAGGAAGACAAATAAAGAAATAAAGGCAGCTTTACTTTAAAATGTGAAAAAAACCAATTTCTCCACCATGTCTGTTGGTGACAAGGCTGCATTCACCACTGACCTGTGGGCAGAGGGCTAGCTTTGAGGGCAGGAGGCTTGCTTAGGGGGCACAAGTCAGGGCATGTTGCACACATAGCAATGGCTTCTAACACCTCACGACTGCCCCCTGTCGCTCAGCATCCATGTGTGTGGTAGCCACCTCACTGCCTAAGAGGACTGGTCATATTTTACCTCTGAACATAGAGGCTCCATATAACTTTCATGGCTAATAGCCAATGACAAACCCAATCTCAGCAGCTATGTTCAGATTTCATGGATCATGGTCACACCGGGTGGGAATAACATATTCCAACCCCAAACCTGATGCATTCATCCAAATTTTTGCTCTAAACCCATGCAGAGGTTCAGAAGAATTTGTGGATGTCTCAAGGTTGGGCCACTGAGCACAATCCAGCCCTTTCCTCCATACATTCTTTATCCATGGAATTTGGTCAACTGAACAGTGTTAAGGTTTGGCAGACTAATATTTGCATTGACCAATTAAACGTGCCCAGTATGATTAATCAGCTGGAGGGCTGGCTGACTAATATATAGATGAAGCGGATTAAGGTTTGTAACCTTAGTTGATATATATGATCAGCTGGATGCAAAGACAAGGACTAAAACATGCACTGACTAATTGTAAGTTATTATGTGGGGTGGGGGGCTTGCTTGTATATTTTGCCAAGTCCAAGTCAGTTACTATTAATAGAGGAAACATGTCAGCTGACACCCAAATATTGCATGTCATAAAAGTCAGAACCCAGAGCTGTGCTAGTTGGGTAAATACAGATACAGTACAGGCATCATCACAACACATAATTTCCTTGTTAGTTCAACAGCTGTGTCATTTAAAAAGCAATACGTGCGGTGTAAAGAGCTACAGTTTTAGAAAAGGTGCTGGTTTCATGTGCAGTTGTAACATCAATTAAAGTCATCATGCTACACTTACTGCTGCACAAATCAGGCAACCTTCTCCTCCCCACCCCTATTATAGCAGAAAGTGTAAAAGCACAAGTTGAATTAATGACCTCTCTGCTAGGATATTGTGAATAAGGTGCCCAAATGAGGAGGGGGGAAACCACACAACATGCAAGCACTTGTCATCCTGCTTCCCAGTTGTATGCCACGGCCCTGTTACAGGTTCTTAATTTGCAAGGGTGTAACAGTGAACCAGAGAATAAAGTCGCTAATGAAGAGGCTATGACAAAACAATAAAATCTGGACTGCAAAATAGAAATTGCAAAACTGGAAATCACTCTTAGGCATCTAAATGTATGCCAATGTATCTGTGAAAGGGGGGAGGAGGAGAGACAAACGACACACAAATATATTTTATTTTATTTAAAAGGAGATATAGACAACCATTCAGGGTTCTATGTGGACACAGCTATTATTGCCCACATTGCCTCATTTTTCCCCCTTTCCCTGCTATGGTTTGTGGTATGGTTTCTAATGTAGCGATTCATAAACTAACCTTAAGAAAGTTACTCTTTCTAAGTATCAGCTCCTCCTCAACCCTTGCAATACAGGGATAATAATATGGCCTATCTTGTACAACTGTTATAAGCCTTTTAACAAAGTAATGCATGTGAAGTGCCTTGAATATTTGAAAGCACTATGTCCAATGATAACTGTAGGAAGAGGAGGAAAAGGCACAAAAACAGATTTATTACAAATTCAGAAATGGCAGCAATCCAGCTCAAAAAGCCCAACATGTTTCGAGCCATGAATGATCCTTCCTCATCAATGGAACACACCTAGATTATTCTAAGGACCTTTTTTTTGAGGGGAAGTAAAAACCTGCACACACACAAACTTACACTTGTTTTCTTTGCTGGAAAATAAGCCAAAAATTAATTTAAAACCTGAAAAAATACCTCTGTTGAATAGCTGATTATATTTAAATGCAAAATTTAATTGGTAAATGAATACACTAAAAGTCTGATATGCCAGGCAGGTTGCAGCCCTAATACAAATGTACGTACTGTAAGGTACTCCAGCCAGAAAGCAATGATTAGCTGGAACTTTTTGTTGAGCATATCCCTCCATGACAACCTGTATTCACTGCTGTGTAATTTGTGAAATGCCAAAAATGGCATCTCAGCAGTCAGTACAGTCATTTGACCAGTGGTAAACCATGTAGGAAGGGACGCGGGTGGCGCTGTGAGTTAAACCACAGAGCCTAGGACTTGCCAATCAGAAGGTCGGTGGTTCGAATCCCCGCGAAGGGGTGAGCTCCTGTTGCTCGGTCCCTGCTCCTGCCAACCTAGCAGTTCGAAAGCATGTCAAAGTGCAAGTAGATAAATAGGTACCGCTCCAGCGGGAAGGTGAACGGTGTTTCTGTGCGCTGCTCTGGTTCGCCAGAAGTGGCTTAGTCATGCTGGCCACATGACCCAGAAGCTGTACGCCGGCTCCCTCGTCCAATAAAGCGAGATGAGCGCCGCAACCCCAGAGTCGGTCACAACTGGACCTAATGGTCAGGGATCCCTTTACCTTACTAAACCATGTAGGACAGAGAATCTGCAGCACACAAGACTTCTCCCTGAAGATGAAATACTATATTCCAATGCAGGTTGCCCATCAGATAAAGGTGACTGTCTTATAACGAAAAAAATGCTCTTACATCTAGTCAGTCATTACATGGAGCTTAATGTTACAAGCAAAACTGTAATTTGCAATCAGTCCTAATCATAGTTATTTTAATCTAACTTCCTTCAAATGAAACAAGAGCATGGTTATCTTACACATGCACACGCAGCTGTTTGTATACCTCACATACGGGTGAAATCTATAACTGCATTGACAGCTCAAACCAAGGTGGTATTTCCCCTGCCAAAATCTACACTTCCGATATGGGTTGCCATATGCCCGGATTTTCCCAGACATTTCAGTGATTTCCGCCCGGACACTGTTTACAAGAACTGAGTTCCAGCTATGTCCAGGAAATTCCAGACATATGGCAACCCTAGCCCACAACAACTGGAAGGCACTGTGTTGCTTAACCTGTCCTTACTGAGATAATGCATGTGAGACACTTTGAAAATTCTCATGTGCTACACAAATGTTTACCAGCAGAAGACTAGTAAGTCTGGTGTGTGGGTGTGAGGGTGTGGTGGTTGGTCAGGGTCAGCTTCAGTCAATTCCCCAACACTTTCTTCCTAGTTCTTCTTGCTAGGTCCACACCGTTTGCTCACTGCAAACTGTCTCCAAACACATCATTATGCCATTACTTGTAGGCACTGATGCTTGTTATTCACTTGTGCACATTCCACCCCCCTTTATCAGACTATTTAGTCCAGTCAAAAGTCACTGGTTTCAGGTGGTGGCACAAAAACACCCCCTAAAGATTGCATTAATCTGGAGGAAGACATGATTTAAGATTTTTCTGAGGTGAATGGTCTTATGATCTAGCTGGGCATTCCCCCCATTTTCTTTCTTTTACCTAAAGGGGTGGGGGGGGGGAATTGTTGTTCTCACAAAGGCATTCTGACCCAGAAATGCAGGGGTGCAGCCAAGCTACCACTTGAAGCAGCAGCAAGGCTTTGAGGAAGCATACTGCTGAGGAAACCTCACTACAAATGCCTAGACAAGCTTCTCAAGAGTTACATATAGTTGGTGGACATCATGGGAGAAAGACACAACCTTGCAGCACCTTGTAGTACAAATGGGGGAGATTTTAGCAGTCAACAATACATATCTGCTAGTTAGTATATGAAGGAGTTAAAGACCAGAGTTCTAATTTCTAGAGTAGGCTCAATGAAGTCACACCCCCTCTTCTCCTGAGAGGGAGGAAGTAAAGATACAGAAAGATTCATGACCAGCTGATAGTCTGAAAAATCTGCAAAGTTGGGTTTCTTGAGAAGTGGGCTTCACGACTGCCTCCTAAAGCAGCTGGGGCTACTCATCCTCTTAAGAAAAAGCCATAATTATACTTCCTTACTAGAAGTACCAGAAGCCGTTTACTGTGAGCTGCTCCACCAACTCAATACCATAACTAGCACACAGCCTCTGCTAGGCTAACAATCCTAAGAGATGTTGAGGGGTGACATCTTAGATTGTTCAGTAATGACAGGAAGGGCCAAAGATTGCCAGCAGTTAACAGTGTCCTGATACTCCAAGACTCAAATCAAATTGCTGATATTTGCACAGAGGAAATACAGGTTGGAGAGGGGAAAGAAGTGAGTATGAAGCTTCTGTTGGTGTGGGTGGAATGTCAAAACCTACCATTTATAGTGATTTAGGGTATTCAAAGCCCCTGTCATATACATTCCTGTGATGTGGTTCTTACATCAACTCTGCAAAGTATGTCAGTATTATTATCCCATATTACCAAAGGGGGTTGAGTTTAGGAGATGTTGGCTAGATTAAGTCCATCTGCTATGCTCATGGTAGGGTTGAAAGTTGAACTGGATATATCCTAATTCCTAGCTCAGGCTGCAATCCTATACACATTTACCAGAGAGTAAGCCCCATTGAATCCCACTTCTGAGTAATGTAGTCTTTTATCTGCTATGTCACACCAGAAGAGATTGAGCAAGAAGACCAAAGCATTCTTAGATAAACAGACCCCCAACAAATGAATTATCTGGAGAAGAAATGAGGTGAAACCAGTATTTTCTAAAAACTGGCCCCTATTTGCTATGTTGTTGTTTAGTCGTTTAGTCGTGTCCGACTCTTCGTGAACCCATGGACAAGAGCACGCCAGGCACTCCTGTCTTCCACTGCCTCCCGCAGTTTGGTCAGACTCATGTTTGTAGCTTCGAGAACACTGTCCAACCATCTCGTCCTCTGTCGTCCCCTTCTCCTTGTGCCCTCCATCTTTCCCAACATCAGGGTCTTTTCCAGGGAGTCCTCTCTTCTCATGAGGTGGCCAAAGTATTGGAGTCTCAGCTTCAGGATCTGTCCTTCCAGTGAGCACTCAGGGCTGATTTCTTTCAGAATGGATAGGTGTGATCTTCTTGCAGTCCATGCGACTCTCAAGAGTCTCCTCCAGCACCATAATTCAAAAGCATCAATTATTCGGCGATCAGCCTTCTTTATGGTCCAGCTCTCACTTCCGTACATCACTACTGGGAAAACCATAGCTTTAACTATACGGACCTTTGTTGGCAAGTTTCTCTAGCTAAAGAGTCCCAAATGCTGCCACCTTTCCTTATTTAGGAGTTGTTCCATCTTAGTGGATGCCATGTGAACCCAGTGACTTGTCAGTTTTTGCTTTGTCTATTAGGCCTAGAACTTCATCTCATCATCACGATCTGCCTCAGTTCCCCAGACTCTCTTCCAAAACAGATGCAGATAATTCATTTGGCTTCTTTGCAATTTTCTTATTCTCCTTCAGAACACCTTTGACTCTCTAGATGGTCTCCTGCTACTAACATATTTAAAGAACTTCTTGTGGTTGGTCTTAATGTCTTCCTTCCTTTCACAAACTCTGTGCAGATGTTAAGTTTTATGCCATGATTGTATATGACACCTGTCAGGATGAACAGAATGTATAGAGAAACACGTTATAAATGTTGGAAGTGCTCAACATCAAATGCTCACGTAACACACATGTGGTAGAATTGTCAGTACACCTATGATTTTTGGAGGTTCACATCTGGTAGAGGGGACTAAGATTATAGCATATAGGACATTCAAGTGTGGATTCTATTGGCCTAATCACTATAAAAGGAAGAGAGGAATAGAGATGTATTTGATTGTTATTGCTCCAGTTACATCTTTTGTTTTAATGACTAGCAGGCAGTTTACTAAAGCATACCTTTCTCTCTCTCTCTCTCTCTCTCTCTCTCTATTTCTGGGAGGGGGTACCCAAGACAATAATGCTGACTTAACATGAAGTGATTGACTGTTGATTCTAATTCCTACAATAGGCAGTTGAAGCTTGTGTGCAAGAATACAGTCATGTTCCTTGAAACTGTTTATTTTAATCCTTCTTGTCTGACTGTACATGTTGCATACTTGCCGCCTGATGGAATCTAGCCAGATAAGCAGCAAATACCTCATTAGGCCTTCAGTGTAAGTGTGTGGGTGTGTGGTCTATTAGGTTTATGTTATAAAACATGTAAGCCTGCCCCTAAATGGGTTCCTGGCTCTGTGCTTTACTTCTACATCAGGAGTGGGGAACATGGAGGCGATGCTGGACCAAACTTCCCAGCATCCCTGACCATGGGCTATGATGATTGGGAATGATTGGAGCTGGAGTTCAACAAGCCCTTGAGGTGGTCTTCCCATGGTACCTGAAACAAAGCCCAAGCATGTGTAGCTGCATTTATTTCTCACCTTTGGCTTTATCACACTGTCAAAACTAAATCGTGAGCCCCTTGGAGCAGTGACCAGACTTCAGATACATTGCACGTTCTTCCTTCCTCTGCATACTGTCAAAGCTGATGCTTTCTTCCCCTGCATCACATAGCTAAATGTTATCTGCTAAGGACAGAGATCTCATGTTAGCTGCAGGTTTTGTTTTTAACTGTATCTGCCAGGAAGCTTCTGCTACTCTGGATGTTGTTTCAGATTGACTCTACTTTTTGAGGCAGACAGATTGCACCTCTCCTAATGCCCTCCTGCCATGCCTTGGAATGAAAATTGACTTTAAACAGACTTTTGGACAGGGGAAATGTAAGTGAAAGACAGTGAAGTGAATGGGCACCTCAACGTTTATTTATTTTTAAAATAATGACAGCCCTACAGAGATGAAGATTGGTGGTAGGCAAATGGTACCCCTTCAACCTGAAATATGTCATTCAGAGTGTACTGCTTAGTGGCCTGCTTTGTGGTTAGGACAATGATCATGGAATCATAAAACTGTAGGGACTCTTGGGAGGGATCCTGAGGGTCATCATGTCCAACCCTCTGCAATGCAGGAATGACAACTGAAGCATCCATGACTGATCTAACCTCTGCTTGAAATCTTCCAAGGAAGTAGAGTCCACCTTCTGATGGATGGAGTCTGTTCCACTGTCAAACAGCTGACTGGGCTTGAAACTGACCAGGCATCTCTGTTGGGAATGCCAAATTTCTGCCTGCTTGGCTGAACTTACCATTTGTCCAATAAGTGGGTTGGATCTGGAAATACGTTGACTTATTGGGCTCCCAAGATTTGCTGCTTAGTTTTTTGTTGCACATAGTGTAGATTGTATGTTTGTGGGTCCCCCAATCAGATGGCAATTCCGCTTCTATTGTAATTATGCCCATATTAAGAGTATGACCACTCTGCTCCCTCTGCTGGACTCATTGAAAATTCTCCACAGCCTCCATCACAGTAAGTACTTTTGTATCACATGGTAGCGTATTCCTGATTATAGTTAGTGTTAGGCAGTCTGGGAGTCAGTGGCTAAGTGTTTGATGTTTGAAGTGAATAATCACTCTGGTTATTGACCTCTGACATGAATGAAACAGCCTGAGCATAAAACATTCCGACTTGTCATGTTGGAATGATTATGTGCATATAGAAGTAATGAATGGAAAGGTAAAATGTTCAGATAGCAATCTCTGAATGGGTGTACTGTAGAAGGGCAAAATGTCAACCAGTTGCAGTCTGGGATTTGCCATGTTTGTTTGTTTATATTATTTCATTTTTGATCCCACTTTTCTTCATAGTATCCAAGGCCGCTAATAATAAAAGTAGTCACATTAAGCAGAGGAGTCAAAACCAATCAATAAAAACAGAAGCTGGTTAAAACTTGTTAGAAACAAGCAGTAGATCATCAGAGCCCAGAGGTGGCCACTGAGAAGGCCCTTTCTAGTTCCCACAAAGAAGATGTTGAACAACAGAGAGAAGAGCTTCTCCCAAAGATATTAACTTGGCAGGATTATATGGGAGCAGACAAGCCTTCATGTAGTGTGGTCTCAAGCCATTTAGGGCTTTACAAATTGAAACAAGCACTTTGAATTGGGAACAGAAACAAACCAGTAACCAATGAAGTTGTTGTGACATCCAGGTCACATTCTTGGTCAACAGCCTGACTGTAGCATTCTGGAATAGCTGGAGTTTATGAGCACTCTTCAAAAGCAGCCCTGTGTGCGGTGCACATCACAGTAAACTAAAGAAGATGAAAGTCATGCATATAATTAAGGCATGTATCACTCTGGCCAATCTGACATGTTCAAGAAAATGCCTTCCACATGAAAATAATTGTGAGATCCAGTGATCCACAATATATTTCCAATGTGTGACAAAGTTGCAGACTCTTCTACAGCCCCCATATGGCAGGATAGAAGATTATTACAAATTCTGTGAGATTCAGTAAACTATTATGCTGTTTCTCAGATGAAAAGCAGTAATACACATGCACACACATGCCTAATTATTGAATTAGGTAATAAAAAGTGACACCTGAAGAAAGGGTCAACTTGGGACCAGAATACCTAGGGTACCACCTCTCCTGGTTCTCAGATTAAGCCAATCTTTAAGATCTTATGAAGGGAAACTACTTGTCATAGCTCAGTTAGTAGATATTTATTCTGAATCTCAGGTTTCTGGGTTCAAGCCCCACATTGGGCAAAGGATTCCTGCATTGACCCTCGTGGTCCCTTCCAGCTCTACAACTCTATGATTCTATGATTTCACAGCCAACAGAATGGCAATGCTGAAGCATGACCACTGAGACATTCTGAGGAAATGCCCTCCTTGGATAATTTGTGAGGCAGAGATGGTAATGACTTGGGAAGGCTTTTTTAAAAAAGGTTTTTTTATTGATAATTGTTTGAATAAATCTACAAGTCTGTTGAGATGCTCAGTTTTCCTGAGCTAGGAGAGCC
The DNA here is from genome assembly GCF_964188315.1 of Podarcis muralis. Lineage (NCBI taxonomy): Eukaryota > Metazoa > Chordata > Lepidosauria > Squamata > Lacertidae > Podarcis > Podarcis muralis. The sequence continues at coordinate 83,331,934 of NC_135660.1, read as the reverse complement.
ACCATTGACTTTAAGCCAAGGCTCTGCTGATATACATATAAATGCATTTAGAATGTACAACCTATTTTATTCTCTGTATAAGACAGTTTGTATATTAACCTGAAATCTTGGTCTGCAAATAAAAATCTAGATGGGCGAAGCTATCCTAAACCAGCCAGTTGAAATGACAGAGCCATCACTGCGTTCACAGCCTTGCTGATTCCTGTTGGTCAGGGTGGAAGGTGGGGCAGTTTCTTGGGACCCTCTCTGGGAACAAGTCTGCCATAGGATTCTGTGGATTGATTGCCAGCTCTGCACCCAGGATGTGTGCAAAAGACTTCACAGAAAAGTAGAATTCTGACTCACAGTTGTCCTCTAAAACAAATTTTTAAAAACCACAAGAAGCTGGCACTCTGCAAGGGGTCACAGTGGATATATTCATCAGGTTCTGTAGACTTGGAAAAGGATGCTACATATTTCCCCCATGGAGTTATTTTCAGACCTGTAGTATGGTTCCCTCATTACTGAACAGATGAAACAGAAAAATCTGGACCCAAGCTGTAAATAGGGGCTGTACGTTAAGAAACCCAATATACAGTAACTCAAAAGAGGCAATATGCTCAGCGACAGAAGTGTTGTGACCTTGATGTCAATCATATGTATATCTAAAACTCAGTTGGGTGCTTTGGCGAAAGCTAAGACTGATAGTGGTAGCCCTAGTTCTCCATCCATGCAGGTAGTTAAGTCACCATGCTGCAATCTTTAACCCACCTCTACCTTACTAATCACTTTCACTTAAACACTCAAGGCCACAGACTGCATCTCAAGTAGCACATGAATGAATGCTGCGAGGTGCCCTCGGCCTTTTTATTCTTAGGATCATTGACTTGCAGAGCTAAACATGACTGAATGAAACTGCTGTGCAACTGCCAGCTGCACAGTGGGATTAGTCGTGCAAACTCAGATTAATATCATGGAATGACACGAGTGCTGGGTCATTTATACTTCCTAAGTTTCATTCTAAACATATGGTTCATGTTACAGCCGTAGTATTTGCACTGAAAGTAGATGGAACCTGAAGCAAGCTTTCCAGGGATGATCACCTTAGGGGGTCAAAGGAATACTAGTGTACACCAGCATCTGTCCCCTCCCTTCCCACACACATGTAAGAAAGTAATTAGTCCTTTTTTAGAACAGCGTGTCTCTCCTTTATGATGCATACTTAGATATAGGCTGCTAGTTGTTTATGCCAGAGAAAAATGGGTTAGGGAAGATAAAGTATGTGGTAGAAGCTATGATTTGGATGTGTGAGGTCTCATGCTTAGTTTCTTCCAGAGTGACTAGTTTCATTCTAAACTGGGGGGGGGGGGGCTTATTGCAGAGTTGCTATGCTTTGTTTGATTGTGATTTGTATTACTTTACACCTTTTCTAAGTGAAATGTGAACTGCAGAACAAAATAAAGCAGAACTGTGGAGCAAAAATAAATAAAATCAAACCATGTGATTCCTAACATATGCAGTCAAAGGGGCTTTAGTTATTTGGGTGGGAATGCGCTCTGCCTCAGAGAGATGCTGTTGATCACAGGTGACAGTAATGGGCTAGATGGACCAAAGTCCTAGATCTGTATGAGGCAGTATATGTTTACCTGCTCATTGAAACAACTCATTATAGACAAGGCTCTATAATGGGTGGGGAACCTGTGGCCCTACAGACGCTGCTAGACTACAATTTCTATTATCCCTGACTACTTGCTGTGGGAGGTGGAATCCAACATTTTGAGGACCACAGGTTCCCCATCCCTGTTCTACAATGGTGCTAATGGGAGTATGGGGACCTGGTGTATGCAAGGTGTGATGCTCTTGCACCTTGAAGCTAGAGAGAAGAAAGGGCTAGATCAGTTGGCTGGGAATGTGGAAGACAGAGGCTGAAGATACATGTTTGTGAGGCTTCTGGTGCCTCTGAACTAATGGATGGGACCTGAGTGACATGATGAGCAGCCACAATTTAGTAAGCAGAGGATACGCAAAAGGTTTCAGGTTCAATTCCTGACATCGTGGGTTTGAGTCCTATGTTGGGCAAAAGATTCCTGCATTGCAGGGGGTTGGACTAGATGACCCCTGTGGTCCCTTCCAAAATGTTTCCCATGTATCTGTCTCTACAGCCACAGCAGGCGCTATAACTCTCCAATGGTTTTACTTCACCTTTGAAGGCACACTTTTCTATTGTCTCTCGAGACAGACAGATACCAACAACAAGCCAGGCAGAGTAGACAATACCAGGGCATAATAATGAATGGCTTGATTCATTATAAAACTGCTTTGTATGTCCAAGCAGCAGTGTCAATGACAAAGGACTTCCTTTTGAACCATTGGTATATTCAGCACAACTAGAAGGCGGCAATTAATTTGGGGCTTAAGACCCCAAAAGGCAGGGCTGCCCATGGCCAAACCATGAAACAACATAAAGTATTTGCTTAAAGCAGCGTATTGTCATTTTCTTGCCTCAAACCTGCTTATTTATTTATAACTAAGTCATTTATTCCAAAGTGAAGATATCATAATATCTGCCAATATCAAAGGTTGGTGGTCCCTGGTGGGAACAAGTATTAAAAGCAATTTTGCAGGATCAGATTAAGGATCCGTCTAGTTAAACAGCCTCTTTTCAACAGAACCTCATAAGCAGGACACAAAAGTCTCTGCATGTAGGTTCCAGTCAAGGTAAAAGGCCACTCCTGTCTTGTGTTCTTGAGCCAGATGTGATGCAAATAATGCTTTTCCTCTAAGCACACTGACTCTTGGGAATGGTTAATGAACATTTCCAAGTTCTTGTATTATACCGTTACTGACAAAGAGGAATGATGTAAGGATTGGCACCCCTGGGTTTAAACATTTGCTCTGGCATATTTTCCTGTCCCTGTGACACCAACTTAAGCCCATGCTTTATTGCATCATGGCTGGTGCATCAGCTTCTATATGCTGAGTTGCTGGCATAGCAGGTTCTCAGAATTGGGTTGTAAGTTATGCAACGCAGTATGTAGATGTGGGCTCCCATCGACAGAAAGGGGAACCTGTCTGTCCAAATGAACTTTAAATCTATAAGGTGCAGGCCAAATTCAGAACAGTGAGCACGTACTACTATTTCAGCAGATGGATGTGCACTCAACTTGCTAACCATCTGCAAAATAATTTAAAACATCATTTTCTCATAGCAGCTGCATTTACTGATGGCGCTGGAAATCTTTCCTTGTAACCTTAAAGCTTTAGTAGACTCCAGAGGGGCACAAACAACAGTAAATGCAATCGTTTTATAAAAATTTCTTTTGTTCACACTATAAAATAAAATTGTGCTTGCTGTAGTTTTCCCCTTGTGATGATTACACGAACATTTACATTCTTTCTGCCCTTTAAGAGATTTTGTAAGGCAATCACATTGCACGTTTTTCTGGACAACACATCTGTGCAAAAATAGTAGAGGTGCTGGGCTGGCAAGTGGAATAATACTGGTTATGAATTACTTTGTAGTTTGAGCCAACTACTGTAACAACCTTGGATCTCATTCACTCTAAAAATCAGTTTCCAATATCTGACCATCTTGGCAAGAAAGAACACACAAAAACCCGCACCTCGTGATCTTCTTTGCCTTTAGAAAAATAGGTCTTTCTCCTATGAACATTCTGAATTGCCTTCCCTTATGAAGGCTTAAGCTGGTTTCTAGTATGCTTTCCTGGAAAATATAATTTCCATCTGGAGGGACAGCAGTTACTGTCTTTCTGTTACGTGCTCTGTTTTTATTATCTAGGCTACTCCATCCTAAACTTGCTGTACTGGTGGCCACTATTCTGATCTTCTTTTTAAAAACATTTTGAATGTTTTAAATACGTTCTTATTTAAAAATGTGTGTGTGTGTGTAGCGCAAACTTGCAAAAGCTAAAGAGCAAGTACATAAACAAGGAATAGCCAAACGAGTGCAAATAAAATGAAATAACAATTGAAGGTCTGCAAAAGACAGTAATAATAATAATAATAATAATAATAATAATAATAATAATAATAATTTATTATTTATACCCCGCCCATATGGCTGGGTTTCCCCAGCCACTCTGCGCGGCTTCCAAAAAAATATTAAAATACAATATATTAAACATTAAAAGCGTCCCTAAACAGGGCTGCCTTCATATGTCTTCTAAAAGTCTGGTAGTTGTTTTTCTCTTTGACATCGGGTGGGAGGGCGTTCCACAGGGCAGGTGCCACTACCGAGAAGGCCCTCTGCCTGGTTCCCTGTAGCTTGGCTTCTCGCAGCGAGGGAACCGCCGGAAGGCCCTTGGCACTGGACCTCAGTGTCCGGGCAGAACGATGGGGGTGGAGTAAAAAAAAAAAGCAACAAAAGCAAAGATCTGACAATATGATCCAGAAAAGCATTGATTGTAGGGAAACTCATGCATGCATGTTATGACTTGATGCCTACGCTATCTGGTAAATATTTGCATGTGTCAATAGGCTATCAGAAACAACACCACAGGCAGTACTTTCATATGTTATCACAACACCTCAGTCACAGTGCTTTCCACTGAACTCAGTCCACACATTCAGGTGTGCCGGTCAAGTGATATACATGCTTGTGTGAACCAGACCTTAGATCACAGAGGAGCTTCCTTTTGATTTATGGTTTTCTGTTCACATATCTTCAGAGAGTGAAGCTACAGGTGAAGTATCTCCTTGGGTCCCTGGACTTCCTAACATTAGCTCCAACTTGGGTCTTGTTGTCAGAAGAAAAAAATTGCCAACTGAAATACACACACACACACACACACACACACACACACACACACACACACACATATATATATGGACTGATAAAACGTGTTAGAAGTGGCAGCTAGATTAAAACTTCCACATCAAAACGAATGTGAAAAAAGCTCTTCTCAGGGCCGAAGAGGAGATTCGAGTTGTCAGCAGCCAGCCTGGATCTGGCAAACAGCATAATGCACTCAAGGCTAGGGAACTTTAATTAGACTTTTCTTCAGGCTAAACAAAAGTTCTCATGTAGACCTTGTCCAAGATAACCGCATTAGCATTGGTTTCTGTTGTACCAGCAAATATTGATATTAGCAGTGACAGGAGTTAGTGGTTGTGCCCAGCTACAGGATAAATGCCCTATATTGTTATATGAGTAAAATCCTTGGTCTTTTATCCATCTATTCATGCTTTTATACATTTATACTCTGTCCCACATTCACACCCTTCTTCTGACTTGTGTTCAAGGTAGTAGCTCAATGATAATATGAAATCATAAAACAATCCAAACATAAAAGGTAAAGGTAAAGGTACCCCTGCCCGTACGGGCCAGTCTTGCCAGACTCTAGGGTTGTGCGCTCATCTCACTCTATAGGCCGGGAGCCAGTGCTGTCCGCAGACACTTCCGGGTCACGTGGCCAGCGTGACATCGCTGCTCTGGCAAGCCAGCGCAGCACACGGAACACCGTTTACCTTCCCGCTAGTAAGCGGTCCCTATTTATCTACTTGCACCCGAAGGTGCTTTCGAACTGCTAGGTTGGCAGGCGCTGGGACCGAACGACAGGAGCGCACCCCGCCGCAGGGATTCGAACCGCCGACCTTTCGATCGGCAAGTCCTAGGTGCTGAGGCTTTAACCCACAGCGCCACCTGCGTCCCCAAAACATAAAAACTTACAGATAAAAATAAAAAAAATTAAAAGAAACCCAGAAAGCACTGTTTTAATAGGGTAAAATTTACATGCTGCATAATCACCACCAGTGCCCTATGATTTTCTTTCTCAGTGTACTTGTATGCTGCACCAGGACATTTATGCATGCCAGAAAGTTATCCTTCCTGCCGTGATATAATAAGTCTAACCTGCGGCCCTCCAGATGTTTATGGACTTCAACTCCAGTCATCCTTGACGATTGGCCATGCTGGCTGGGGCTGATGGAATCCAATAACATCTGAAAGGGTGACAGGTTAGCCACCCACAGAATAAAGAAAGATGGCTCAAATGTTTCGGGTGATATGGATAGCTTCCTGACTCTCCCAGGAGTTTTTATGCTGGTACAAAGAGCAGGAGGAGGTGGTAGTGATGGTGATGGTGATGGTGATTTATTACCAGCCGTTCACCCTAAGATCTCAAGGCAGGCGACAGCAATTTAAAATGCAAAATTAAAAAAGTTTTTTAAAAAGTTGAAATAATGCAATCACAAAAAAAATAGGGTGGGTCATGAAAATACACATCTCATGTGTAAAATGTCAGGGGAAAGAGGTGTGTCTTCATCATTTGCAAGAAACTTCCCAACCTCTGTTGGGAAGAGAGTTCCACGGTTAAGGGGTTGCCCTCTGCCAGGCCATCGCCACCCCAAGCTTCTGTGGGTGGCAGAACTGCCAAGAGAGCCCCTAACACCCAAGAGGATCTGTAAGGAAGAAGTGCTGTATTAATTCCAACTCACTCTCTTATGCAAATATAAAGCATGTTGAGAAATAGAAGGTCATGGGCATTTGGTTGGCCACTGTGAAAACAGGATGGTGGACTAGACAGGCTTTTGGCCTGACCCAGCAGGACTCTTATGTCCTAATGAAGTGGGAATTGAAAACACATGGTATGTTGAGGAAGTCCCCCTCCCTGTACCCTTCCATTTTTCAGATTTCTAACATTTACGTTAATTATGCTCATAAACACATTAAATGATGCCTTGCACAACTCTCCATGATGTTCCCTGTAATGTAACTTTGCAAGCCAGCCATTGTTAGACCTCACAGGATTACAGTGTAGACATATGCATAACTTCTCAAGAGCGGCAAGGCCTCTCTCTTGCTTAAGGCTTAGGTATTTTTCCCCTAAAGCCTGTTTTCAAAGCTTTGGAGATTAAACTTTATGCAGCAGAGATGTTTAAATAGAATCAAATAAGATAATATGTGCAGGAAAGTTCTTTTATAGTTGTTATTCTCATGTCGATTGGCTGGAACCTGATTCACTTGACAGATAATTGCTTGACAGCCAACGCCTTTGATGTTAAGCTTCAGTAAAGCAGAAAGTCAGTTCCTCACCTCCTCCCAGCAGTCACTGGGTGGTCTTCAGCTGCCCTGTGATGGAAGCCTTCTTAAGAGAGGTGTTTTGTTTTGCTTTTTAAATAAGGGGAGGACCTTGGGTGGATTTCAGCAGCGCAGCCAATTCCTCACAAGCCAGCGCATCCTGTGGAAACCGAGTGTGGTTTAAAATAAACAATTTCTAAATTAAAAAGAATGTTAAGTACAGATCAGCTGCTCGGCTCATGACAGCAAATTGAATTCCTCCCTCCCTCCCTCTTTTACCTGACGGGGATGTGCCTTGTGCCTACAGGGTTCGCATCAATTACCTGTTGACATGTGGAAGATGATTGATGAGCTGCCTCAGGCACTGGAGTCTACTTTGTCAACTACTCATAATTTATACATCTTATCTCTAGCAGAACAAAAGGAAGGACAGTGCATGCACTGAAGGAAAAGAAGAAAGAATAACAGAGAGGGAGGGAGGGAGGGAGGGAGCATGGGGGGGCGGGAAGAGGAGGGGGACTGCTTGGGTGCCAGCATGCAGTGTGAGGTGATAACACTGATGGCTATCTATTAGCTCCCCTAGTCAGATGTATTTCCTTGCTGCTTCTGCTGTGGCGGCTTGAGTTCATGAAGCTATTTGCCCCATTCCCTGCTGAAAAAGACGCTGACACGGAAAACACGCCGCAGCTAGAGTTACATTTTAATTACACTCCTATCTGCAAGAGTCTCTGGAGCACTGATGTTTGCTGTGACCTTTTGTTTTAATCAGCATTCTCAAGGCAGGCTGTTAACCACTCCTGACAGAGATTGATAATTTTATACAGTGGGGCCCTGTTTTAAAAGCTTTCATTAGCAAGCATTACTGAAATCGGATATATATATATATGCGCACCGTGGAAACTACCCATCAATTTGAAATATTAAAATAACATGGAGTGAGTGAGCCTGTTGTAACAACACAGAGATCAAACCCCAAACTCCTCAATGTTAAATCAACCCCAAAATGATGTGTTCAGACTTAGACAATGTTGCTTGTATCGGTCAGAAACCACAAAACATGTATTTACTGGGGTTGGGGTTTTTTGCAGAGAGAGGATTGTTATCTCCCTTTGGATTTCACAGTTGTGAATAATTAAAACATTTTGGTAAAATTCTTAATTTTGGAACTTGGTAGCAATACTGCCACAAGTATTCTTTTGTTTTTGTGTGCATTGTGTTGGGGTGTATTGACTTGCCAAGGCATGCATAGAGATAGAGTTGGATAGAGATACACACACACATACTGTCTTTAGAACATTGCATTTGGAAGGAAGAGCTTGACAGCATGTTTTGTTTTTAATGCAGGTTGGGCATGGCCTCCAGATGATAACGTTCAAGAGCATCATGTTCCTTATGTGCACTTGTTTTCCTCCATGCTTGTTATCTTGCCCAGTTGCTTGCAGACACCTTTCTCTTGCCTCCTTCTTTGCCCTCTGCTGTTACAACCTTTGAGTAAAGGATTCCAAAAAGGAAATGTATCTCTTTGCTCTTTACACATATCTCCAGGTATTTCTGGATGGCACTAATTATCTAGGCCTGGATTCAACTAACCTGGTGCACTAGCAGAAACAGTGTGAGGGCTCCAGCTAATGCAATGAGACTTCGCCCCTCTCTCCCCATGTGCCTTCTCCAAATCCATGCTGGAGGGTCAGAAGAACCCCTAGAACAGCTTACAGAGGGAGGAGAAGGGGAATCATTCCATCTAGCAAGCAAAAATGGTTGCACGACAGAATGATCAGAAGGGCAGAATGTTGAATTCCTCCCCTAGAACCGTTTTAGTCTGGTTTCTGGTTTGGTTTGAGGATACAGCTAAGGGTCTCAAATTTCTGCAGTGCCCCGTGAGACACCAAAATGCACGCCCCTGCCTCTTGCACTCTATTCTAAAGAATAGTTGTTGTGTGATGCTCCCGAGGTTCTGTGCCCAAAGCAGTCGCGCTCCCCTAAATCCACCTCTGATACAGCCTTGAGCATTCTAGTCAATGACTTACACTGAGTACTGGAGAGGGGGAGGATGTTCCTCTTCTTTTTTGCTGGACCTCTCAGTGGCTTTTGATATAGTATCCTTTTGGATTGCCTGGCTGGAATGGTTCTTTAGGTACAGTTTTATGATGGTTCTTGTCCTTTCTGGAAGTTAGCTTGCAGATGGTGGTGAACGGGGACTCCTGCTTGAGCCATTAGCATTTGGTTTATGGAGTCCCTCAAGGTCCCAAATTCCCCCTGCCCCCATACTGTTTTACATCTTCATGAAACTGCTAGAATTGATTGTCTGGAGATTTAAAGTTTGGTCCTATAAGCATGTGGCTGACACTCAGCTCTACTTTGCTTTTTCATTTCATTCTGGGGAGGTTAGAGAGGTTTTGAATCAGTGCCTGAGTGGTATTTCTGGATTACGGATATAGATTAATTTAAATTTAATCCAGGCAAAGCAGAATGGTCAAGAAGACTCCAGTTCGATTTAGATACGGTTGTACTACCCTTGAAAAAGCAGGTTCTCAGCTTCAGCATGTTCCTGGACTTATGAAAAGTGTCAGGCCTGATCTACAGGGTAACACAATCCTGGAATAATTATTTGTTTCAATTTTCAGTACATTTGCTCTGAGTGTAAATATACCCCCTTGTCACCCCGGCTTGAAGGATATATTATTTATTTACAACTTTTATATTCTGCTGTCTTATATGATTTGTGATGGCCGCTCACAAAAGAATACTATAAATCTACCTAATGGAGCAAATGGGCACATAGGCCTAGTTCAGATGTAATGATCTTAGTCTGACAAACCATTGTTTATCAGACTGACTGTCATGCCCACACACACACTTCGCCTGCAATATCCTTGAGTCTTTTAAACCACGGTATCTCATTATGTTAGAAACATTTCCTTTAAACCACCTTTTTCTAAGGAATTATTTTACACTGATTTGCCTAGATATTGCACCTACTGTTTCTGCCTGTCATTCTACAAAATGTTGAACCTAGTGGCTAGGGTCCAAATCCAAGGAATTTTCTGAGGGCTTCATTTATAGCCATTACCTTATAGAGGCTGCATTGTCTCTCTTGATGTTGGCTCATGTGGGTTCCCATGCAGAGATGCAGCAAGAGTTTTCTTTCTGACCCAATTCGGACATAATGATCTTGGTCTGCCAGAATGCTCCCTCTTCCATTCTATCATCCCTTAATCCATCACTTCCACGGTTTCTTGAGCCACAGTTTTCTGTTACATAAAAACTGGGAAACAATGGTTTCAGCTCTCATTGCAATGCTGGCTTGCAAAACAGGGTCAATCCATGGTTTGCAGTAAAAACTTAGATCACAGTTTTCCAGATCTATCACAGCATCAGATGTGTCTAATGAATATGGATAAAACATACGCATGGGCGTAGCCAAGGGGGGGGGGAGCAGGAGGGCAGCTACCCTCCCATCAAGTAAATAATTTTATTGACTTAACTAACTGAGGTTCTGCCCCCCTAACATTAAGCTGCTCCCCCAACATAAATCCTGGCTACGCCTGTGACCACATGTCAGATCCTTGTGGGGTTGACTGGTCCCAGGGTCACCCAGGGGCTTCATAGCTCAGCATAGTTTTGAACCTAGTACTTCCAGGTCAAAAGCCCCATATTCAGTCAATTAAACTGCTTGAAATGTGCATGTTTTCCCCATTAGATATTGGTCCAGTGAGGAGTATTGTCAGTGTGCGGTTCTATGAATCTCTTGGTAAAGTCACAATGATGATGAAGAATATTAGAAGAATTGGCACATTCTGTCCACTTATGGTCTAAGCTACCTCATTATTAAAGTGGCTCAATTCTTTTTGTTTGAAATGAACGTGGCCCAATAGCATCAGTAGAAAGGAATGGGTGTAATATATTTGCTGGTGCTTGTGTAACTAGCCCTAAGGTAATTATTTTTCCCCAGGAAGGAGGGGAAAACTATTTTATGTTCTTTTGCCTCAGATACACACATCAGGAAGCCTACCCATTTGAAGCAGCTAGCTACTTGATCTTTGTACTGCAACATTAAAAAATAGGAACAATTCTGCTATTCAAACATTTTAAAAAAATGCTTTTTCCTGATATGGAGGTAAATCTCCATATTGGGAGGGTGGGAGAAACAATTTAGGTTTCCACTTGGTAGATAGTGAAATTCTTTACCTTGATGGGATACCATCCTCTCGACAGTGCTTATTTGTGTATATCAGCTTCCCACTAATGGTGGAATCAGTGCTGTTTTAGATCACATATGTACACTGAAATATAAATTCTAATCTTAAAAAATGCTAATGTTAGTGCTTTAGAATTGGTTGTCATTGTGGAAACCTCTTTTTACTCATCGCTTCACATTCTGAGATTACTCAAACCTTGATTATCAAGAGTTCAAACTGTCTTCCAAAAAAAAATCTGTGTCCTTACTTTATATTTTAAAGTGCTGCTTTTCTTCAGAGTACTAACCTATTTTTGTTGTTCTGTTTGACAGGCTGCTTGTAGATAGAACAGTTTTCCATAAGGAATTGAAATCATACATCAAAAGTATTGTTTTATATGTAAGCCACTTGAGAACAATGAAAGCAGTTGCTGGAACCCAAATACCATTACAAATAGATTTATTGTAGTATGTTTTCTCCCACCCTTTTCTAGAAGTTATTACTTTAATCTTAAGAATTTATGTAAGTAGGTTTGTAGCTTTTATATGCGTTATGCATTCACTTTTGAGACTTTTTAGCTATTTAGTGGCACGGTGTTTAAAACAAGTGTTATCAAGGAAATAATTTCGGCTTTACATCATTTTTTTATATTTGCCTCTGAATGCTACATATAAAATAGCCAGATGGTAATATAAAAGAGTTATGGCGAGTGTCATGGAAACTTATCTTCACAATGCCCTTTAGCTTGCTCAGTGCTCATCTCAAGCTGCAAACATCAAGAAAGGAATTGAGATGCAATATCCCTTTGCAAGAAAATTATAGAAAATTTCAATGTCTTCAAACTTTAAATGTTTCTAAGAGAGAGTGCATGTTGGAAATGTGAGCAATTAAAGTCATTCTAGCACTACATTTAAAAAGAGGGGGGGGGACAGAAATAAAAGACTGCTCCTCCTTTGGTGAGTAGAAAGCTTCTTTTGAAGTACAAATAATTCCCTGATGTAAGAAATCAGGTGTTCCAAAGAGAATATTTTCTGTTATTTTAATCTTACAGTTAAAGCTCATCCCCGCAGAAAAAAATTATTTACATAGGGGTTAATCCAGTTAAACAAAGAGGAATGTCACAGGGCTCTATATATTCCCCGCCAATTGTCGGCACGTGAGCAGGCAGTGCAAGGGGGCACTGCAGAAAATGGGAGATCCATGTGCACTGCCCATAGCCCCCCCCCTAGCTACACTCAATGTGACAAGCATGTTCACATGGCACATGGAGCGCTGTCCATCCTTCCTTGTGATCCTAGCACTTTCATTGGTGGTGGTGGGGATACAGCATGTTCTGTCGAGCCCTCTGGGACTTCACCACATGTGGGTGGTACACAGGCCTTTAAGGGGGTTGGTTCAACATCCAGTAGGGCATCCAAGTCGAATAATGTTTAATATTCAACGACTTCCTAAACATGTATATAATCAAATACTGGTACACTTTCCCAAGTCTTGTTTTTGTCAATCAGTTTATTACAAAAGACTGCCAGCCGTTTGAAAATAGTCCCTTGGGGCAGGGTGGGGAAGTGACAAATGGCTCAATGGCAAGACTCCTAGTTACCACATTTCCCCCTTCATGCTTGGCATGAATTTCAGGGCCAAGCTAGGTGTGACGTAGGAGGCTGTGATTTATCACCCAGCATACTTTTTCAAAGCTTAAAAAAAGCTGTGGGTGCCCTGAATTGAGACCATGGTGTTGTGGAAGGGGGAGTATAACTTGATTAATTCCGACCTCCCCCTGGGAGCTGCTGTTTGTCCTCTCTGTGCTGCCACTGCCTTTTTCACCAGGGAGGCCATAAGCAGCTTGTTGGGGTAATTTTGATAAGGAATATAGAATGGAGGGATGGGTTAACCCTGCTACTCACAGCTGCTCTGAACTGAAAAAGAGGTAAGGAGATAGTGGGAGCACTTCTGACATTGTTTTGTCCTAGTCATATTTTTTAAACCTATTTACACTGAGTGGCTGGAAAATGACTAATGATGTGTATCTTTATAATGACAGAAGAGTTCAGTCTCAGTGCTCCTCAGATCCTTTTTGGAATTCATGCTTTACATATTCAAGTCTGACTTTCCTGGCATTGCTAAAGCATCTTTTACTACAGTATTTATTTTATATACCACTTATATGCCAAAATGGCTTCCTGGTGGTTTGCAACTATATAATCAATTATAAAGTCCATATGTGATTAAAATATACAATAAAAATTCCACTGGGCATCAAAACATCCTTAGTTAAAATACACAATAAAACACATCAGTGAAAAAGCATGAGAATTAAATCAATTAAAAACAGTTGAAACAATAGGTTCAGAAGTTCAGAGGAATGGTTGCCTAAACTCTTCCAAGGAATGCTTGCCTAAAAAGGTGTGTCTTCAGGAGCTGGCAGAATGCCAATACTGATGGCACCTCTCATATTTCAGCAGGGAGGGCATTCTATAACATTAGTGCCACCATTGAAAGCCCACTTCCATGCTACCAGAAGCCAATGATCATCAGACCATGTTAAAACTAACTGGGTTCCATTAGCTGATTGTAGTGCCTTTATCGGCCAGTGAAGGGGAAGACAGTTTTTCAGGTAACCTGGATTGAAGTAGCAAAACCTTAAAACTGGCTTGCTGGCTAATAGGCAGTCCTTCAGCACCAGTGTGATACATCTCTGATAAGGAGCACCACTCACCAGTCAGGCAGTGGCATTCTGCAGCAGCATTAGGCTCTGGACCAGCTTCAAGGGAAGCCCCACACAGAGCACATTACAGTAGTCCAGGCATAAGGTTAAAAACACATGTGTCATAGTGGCCAAGTTATCACTGTCTAAGAAAGGGCACACTTGACCCACCAGCTGAAGCTGATGATAGACACTGTTTGCCACATAAGCCAACTGGGACTCCAAGGACAAAGAGGGTTCCAAGAGTTTTCCAGGAACTGCATACCTGTTCTTTCAGAAGGAATGCAACTCTATTTAGAAGAAGGAGGCTCCCCAATTCTTAGACCTGGGAACCACTTTCTGTCCTAGCAGGATTCATTTTCGGTCTATTGACCCTCATTTAGTCCACCACCGCATTGAGGCCTGGTTCAGATTTAATAGAGAAATAGAGCCCCAAGTCTCTGGATAATAGCTCCCAAGAGTTTTGAACAGATGTAAAATAGTGTTGGGAGAGAATTGTGCCTTGAAGCACCCTGCAATTAAGCTGCCAGTATGCAGACATATAGTCTCCCCCAAGCCATTCTGTGGTACAGGTCACACAGGTAGGAACGGAAACGCCGTAAAACAGTGTCCCCAGCTCCCAAAATACAGAGATATTCCCAGAGGGTACCATGGTCAAATGGTATCAAAAGCCACTGAGAGATGCAACAGTAGAATTAGGGTTCCATGTGTCTCCCTTGAAGGAGGTCATCTGTCAGGGCGTTCAGGGCCAAAGCGGGAATCTTTTCCAAACACAAGATTCTTTTGCCATTTACATATTTTAAAACATAAGCAATGTAACCAGTGTTAGCTCCAGGTTTTAGAGGGCCCGTTGGCAATTTACCTGCCATGGGTTCCCTTCCCTTATTGAGCACCAGGTCCAGAGAACTCTTGACAACATGGCCCCTCCCCTGTAGGGGTGCATGCATTTGGCATGTGCCCAACTATGCCAAGACCTGCTGCCAGGAAGAGGTCCAAGTATGCTTACACAAGTATCTTTTTTATCAAGTACAGCTGATCCAGCTTGCAGCTCCCAATGGAGTGTTGTACATGCCATATAAACATGTTGTTGTCTAGTACATCTTATTGCATTGAAGTTAACAGATAACCCAGATTACCGGTAGTTATCAAAGCAATGTTGTATCCAGCCAACTAGAGTTAATTTAACTGATTGGGATAGATATGAGAGCTTTTGTGATTATTTGCATCCCTTTGCCAGCTCCCAATTGTTATGCTTGTGTACTGTGACTTGAGTTGGCGGGACTGCATATTAGGGAGATTGTGTATGATCCTAGTCTCCCTTTTCTGATCATTAGCTTTGCTGATTAATCATCTGCATACAGGTCAATTAATTAAACAGAATTCTTCAATTTAACAAAACTTTGACATAGTTGCCTTTTTGAAGATTTTGAGAGAAGAAAGTACTATCCGATAAACAAAAGCTGCTGCATTACAGGGAAGAGCCAGTCAATACTTTCTGTTTACTATCTCTTTTACAGTAAAGCATTAGAATCAAAACAGCATTTTAAAAAGTAACAAATGTGCTGTTAACTTTCAGTATCATCAGCTAAAATTTGCCCTCGCTATTTAAAATTGGTCTCCTCATATTAATCAACTAATGTTTTTGTAGAATGATCCAATCTTGTACCCATTTTAAATAATATATTGACTGTAGCTGCTAATGGTGTTGAATTGCTATAAGTAGTATTTGGTGTTTAAATCAGCTGAGAATTCAGTAGCTATAGAAATGACAGTACGATGGAAAAGCATTCATTGATCACGTTTTCTTTCTTTCTTCCCTACATAATGAGGGAAAATAGGTGGCAGGTTGCCCTTAAAAATTATTTCAAAAAATATTTGTGATTGTCATGCAAGAATCTTGAACACTGGCGTGCATCTGATTTATCAGTCATATAACAGAGCATGACTGCATAGCTACCCCCTCCTTCCAGGAAGAAGTTTTATCTGAACAATTAAGGCACACCAGTTGATCAAATCAGTTTAAGTTACATGTCATGATCATTGCTTACAATCTTTCCAGTGTAATAGATTTTAGAGAGTGACATTTGGAATTAGAGAAGTAAATAAATAGGAGGGGGAAATAACAGTAATGATGAATTGAAGACAAAAACATGAAAACAAATTAGGGAGGCTGGAAGTACTGCCATTTTAACTGTATTGAGCTACACTGATAATCTAACATTGTGACTGAACGGTGAGCAATTTGCTGCTGTCTAGGACATTCTTTACCTTCCTCGTGAGACTAGTACAGAATTAATTGTATTTCAGAAATGCATTTCTTGAGGAAAGCAAGTGAGGAAGGCAAGCAGTTTCACTTTATGATAATAGTTGTTGTTTACATTAAAGTAAGTGATGTCAGTAAAGTCTTCACTTTGTAAACATCAGACCTTGGATCCTTAAACTTCTCCATTTAGCTTTGGTAAAATGCTGACTGAAGTACTATACAGTGCTGTTAGGGAGGCTGATGACAAATTAGAAAAGATTCAGAGGAAAGAGGTGCAGATGGTAAAGGACCTTGATGGTAGGTCATGTTATGAGGCTGAAGAAGCTGGGAGCCTATTTATACTGTTGCACACCACCCAAATTTCCGAGTGGTCCAAGATTCCAGGGGTTCTGGATGCTTACCCAAGATTTGTGTTGCCTTTGGAATGAGGTATAGTGGAGGCTGCAGTGTCTTTATGATAATAGATAATAATAAGTAATATGAAATTGGATTTGTGGAACCCAGCTTGAGTAACTATGTTTGTGTGCCCATTTTTGTAAATGTATAAAGAAGGGTAATTATTTCCTTAGGTTTTCAGGTGTGTTGGAGTCCTCCCTCCCATTTTTGTTACACAAAATTATCATAATTCATTATTTTTAGTGCTCCTAGCACATACTAGGTGCTGTACATCAGCTACCAATTACAAAGACCTGCCTGCAGCCTTAACAACCTAATCAAAGTATTGGATTTTTTGA
Source organism: Podarcis muralis (assembly GCF_964188315.1). NCBI lineage: Eukaryota > Metazoa > Chordata > Lepidosauria > Squamata > Lacertidae > Podarcis > Podarcis muralis. The sequence goes on along the minus strand of NC_135660.1, from coordinate 83,315,037 downwards.
AAATTCTCTTCCTTTTCCAACCTCCATTCCAATTCTTTTTATACCTTCCTTCCATCAACTTGCTTCTTATTTCCTTACGTCCTAATCATTTTACAGGCTTCTTTTCCTGTTTTGATTCTCACCTGTCACTGTTATTGTGAAGCAGAGAATCCTCCACCTAGGATATTATTTGTTTCCCTGGGAACAGAAGCCTGACGGTTCTTTACACATTTATTGGGTGAGGCAGTGGGCAGTGGAGCAGCAGTGGTGTGATTATATCCTGTTTGCTTATGAATGAGGAACTTGATTTTATTGGACTAGAGATGCATGATTTAACAGTCTTTCTCATCAGTTCCAAATCAAGGAGAACAGTGGAGTTTAAGTTGGTTTGGCTGAAGGCTGATTTGCAGAAAGATGCATTTGCTAGGTCAGTTCTGTGCAGGACACCATGTGGATCCTGAATGTAATTATTAAACCCAGACCTATGGCCTCCCCTATTTGCAAACTAAAATATCTTGTGAGGGTGGGCTATCAACCCCTTATGCTGCCTTGAGTCCCACTCCAGGGAATCCCCCAACCTTCAGGAGAGGCTTTTCAGGTGCTATGAAGGTGGGTTGGGTGGGTTAAGCTCTTGGAGGGATGTACTGTGTTTAGAGTTGCCACCTTTGGTCAGGTCAAAATAAAGGATAGGTCAGGCAAAATATGAGACAAGTTGGATGGGCAACTACCCCTCACTTTCTGACTCTGATTCTCTGTCTCCGACCCACCTGCCTCTGGCCACACACAAACTCTCTTTCCCCCTGCTCTCCACCAGGGCCATGCAAAAACCCCTCTGCTGCTCTCTGAGTCTGACCCACTCCCAGCCCCTCTGCCCATGCAAAATCTGTCTCTCCCGCACTAGACCGGCCCCTGCAAATCCCCCCTTCTCACTCTCCACAACCGACCCTCTGCCTGTGCAAAAACTCTCACAAATGTCTCCTCCTGGTTCCACTCCACCCTCTGCCCGTGTCCCACAATAACTTTCACTT